>NC_053428.1:71593906-71893906 GCF_007990345.1 Gossypium hirsutum
TCAATACTATTACACCCTTAACAAATTATAATCAATTGCCAAAATGCATTCTTTGACAATTTAAACACACAACTCAAATTCTTACAATTTAAGCTTTAGAAATTTCTATTCATGTAAATTTTAGCAACATGGAGTCCATTAACACTCCAAAATTCCATATTGAACAACAATTGTTCAACCTTCTAGCATAATTCAATCTGGACAGCAAGCATTATTTAACAACCATTGTTTTTCTTTTATTTCAAACATGCAGCAGACCAATTCCTCCACATGTTACAGCACATTCAAATCAGCATTTACATGCTGGAACATTTGTTTTCAAGCTGGAGTTTCAGCAATCATTTATGCATTTAATGTCACATTGTTAGTCACACAAAACTAAACTAGTAAGAATAACATAATATTTAGCTTTAGACTCAATTTATCAACCCCTAATCGGATGAAAATAGAACATAATTTGTTCAAATTTGGACAGCATAACGAAGGCACAAAATGGACAGTAGTAATTTTACAATAACAAAGAGCTTTTTCTTTTTACACCCGCATCCATGCTTCCAACCACAATCCATCATCATTTTTCTTTACAACAAAGTAAAATAGAGGGGAGCTTAGAAAACTTACCAACTTAGGATAAACTCTAAAAAGCTAAATCTAGTTCCTCAACATGCAAACTGTCTCCATTTTTCTTTTTGTTGCAGCCCTCTTCCTCTTCTTCGATGGATTACCGAGTTACTTGAAATTTCAGCTACCTAACTAGTTAAAATCATAGTTTTTCCTCCTTCTAGCCATCTTCTAAGCCAAAAATTAAAAGCAACCAAACTTTCTTCTTCCCCCCTCAAGTCACGGCAATGGAGGAGCAACCTAGCTAATTTTTTTGTTCTCCCCTACTAACCACTATTATTTTATTACCCATGTTCTTTATTTTATTATTTCTAACATAAAACACTAACATAAAATGTTTATAATACATTTCATCCCATAGCATGGCCGGCCACTACTTGTCATAGGTGGAAATTTGACATGCAAACCCATTATTTTCATAACATGCACTAATAGATCCTTATAGATTAACCCATCACATTTCAAAGTGTCACACATAAGTCCTATTACTAAAATTCACTTTCAATTAACAAAATTCAAACATGAATTTCACACATGCATATATACATATAATAAGCATCAAGTATGACGGTTAATTATTTTTATGACTCCGGTTTTGTGGTCCCGAAACCACTTTCCGACTAGGGTCACATTAGGGGTGTCACAACTCTTCCCCCCTTTAGGGATTTTCGTCCTCGAAAATTTCTACCGATGCATAATTTAGGATAACGTTCCTCTTATTGAATTATATCCATATAAACATTAGCTCATCGATAGCAATTGTAATTCATTACTGATTTCGCATCGATCTATAAAAATCATTTTCTTATTTTAAAACAAATACATAAACATTTCTACAGGTATGCACATATATCTCATTTTCTTGATTTCATAAGCAATAATCACTTAATTTAATTCACAAATGCATTTCAAACACATATTAAGCACATATTAACATGTATAATTCACATCATCAACCCACATATTTGTAAACCCATATTTTCATTCATGTATAAGCTGTAACCTAACCGAAAGTAACACATATACTCAAACATCCAATAAATATCCTTTATAAACTCCATCATATCTCACTATTTCAACTTAACCTATTTCCAACAGAAATCAACTTCCACATACCTGAACATTGAATTCATTTAGCACATTTAATCACTGTTAACGATACCCGTTGATCATTCGAATCATTACGGATACTCATAGCACATATAGCCTTACATGCCATATCCTAGATATGGTCTTACATATGCTCAATATCGAGCGATGCCAGTCCAGACATGGTCTTACACACTATCTCAAATCATGCTTCGTCCAGACGAGGTCTTACATGAATCCACTTCACACACTTAGTGCCCACTGACCGATCTCGCACTCATAGTGCTCGATTAAAGGAATTCGCACACACACAGTGCCTCTAATCATTCACACACATAGTGCTCTTATTCATTCGTTATTACACATTGAAATGACTTAACCAAGTCTATAAACATCATGTATGTACACTTTTAAACATATCATCTCATTTAAATTTGAATTCGTATAGTAATGAATACTTAAACTTTGCTCAAATTATCGGCACGAAGCCTACTGGGCACGAAGGCCCGAATACACGTCACCAGCATGATTGCTCTTCGGGACCTAGCCCGGATATAACACCAGCCGAATGCTCTCGGGGTGCACGGATATATCACTAGCACGAATGCTCTTCGGAACTTAGCCCGGATACATACTAGCATGAATGCTCTCGAACTAGCCGGATATATCACTAGCATGAATGCTCTTCGGAACTTAGCCCGGATACATACAGCACGAATGCTCTCGGACTTAACCCGGATACATCACTAGCATGAATGCTCTTCGAACTTAGCCCGGATACATCACTAGCATGAATGCTCTTCGGGACTTAACCCGGATTTAGTAACTCGCACCAATGCCTTCGGGCTTAGCCCGGAATTAGTATCTCGCACAAATGCCTTTGGATCTTAGTCCGGATATGGTCACTTAGCACAAAGCCTTCGGGACTTAGCCCGGACATCATTCGAATAACCATGCACATTTAACAATAAATCATGACACATTCGTATTTCATTTTCATTAGCAAAACTCAAACACAAGACACTTATCACTCTTGCCATTTCGGCTCAATAGCCACACACAAAGAGCACGATTTTGATTTGCTTAAAACATGATCTAATCAAATCATAATTTAAGCTCTATTACTCAAGAACTTACTTATGTTATACCCTTCTCAATATTGACACATCATAAGCATGTCTCAGTCCTCTTAATACCATCTGCTACAGCTCGATCGGGATCGGAATTCATTACAATAAGTAAACACATTTTCAATTGTCAGAAATCAACACACTATCAAATATTCACATAATGGCATGTATAGCTAGACCCAAACGTATTACGGTAGTCCTAGAATCGACTAAACCGTAGCTCTGATACCAATAAAATTGTAACACCCCGTACCCGAGTCCGTCGCCGGAGTCGGACACGAGGGGTTTGCAGACTTAAATCACTTCTTTGCACAATCCATTTTAAAATTTTCCAGGCAAGCTGGCTAACTGCGTCACTGTCACCTTAAAAATCATATCTTGAGTTTCACAACTATAAAATCAGTTTTGTGATTTTTTCCTGAAACTAGACTCATATATGCATCTACAAATTTTTTCTAGAATTTTGGTCGGGCCAATTAGTACAGTTTATTAGTCAAAGTCTCCCTGTTACAGGGATCGACTACACTAACCTTTGCGCATTACGACTTCGATATCTCCCTGTACAGGGCTTCAATACTGATGCCGTTTGTTTCTATAGAAACTAGACTCGAAAAGGAATCTGTACATACGGCATGACTTATAATTATCTCTGGTTAATTTATAATGAATTTCCAAATTTGGAACAGGGAATCCAGAAACCGTTCTGGCCCTGTCTCACGAGAACCTAAATATCTCTTAACATACTGTCCATATGATCGTTTCGTTACTTTCCTATGAAAATAGAGTCATCAAGGTTCGATTACATAATTTATTCACTATTTAATTCCATTCCTACTATTTTTAGTGATTTTTCACATTCACGTCACTGCTGCTATCAGCATCTATTTTTAAGGCAACTTTACCTATTTCATGATCCTCCATGGATCAACTAAAGTTTGTCATACATATTCCAAAAGTGATCAAGAATAACCCTTCCATGGCTAACCGTTACCAACATTTCCATACCTCTCGACGGACAACATACAAAACGATTATAATGCTATGATCAAAGTATATTTAAGCCATTTTCGCATGGCTATCCAAATTTACACAAAACCGAAGGGTACATGACCAATCAACAAAAGGGTAGTCCTATACATGCCATTTCAAAGTTCAACCAAAATTGTACCAAAAGGGGGCTTTGATAGTGTGGGAGACTTTGACTTCCAAAAATCCCGAGTCCGATAGCTGACGAACCAAAATCTATAAAACAGAGATTCAAAGAACGGAGTAAGCATTTAATGCTTAGTAAGTTTTAAGCAGTGTCAACAGATAACAATCAAATTATAGCATAGTTGTTCGTATTTTTTTATTTCACTCTTCTTTCGGGCATACCATCCCTTTACTGAATATGCACATCTCATCATATACAATAGGCAGATAAACTTTCACATAAAAGTGAGCTCATGTGACATAGATATATCGTATGATTTCACATAACCTCTCACACTAATCCGATGTCACATAATCATAGGAATAGTCTCATAGATTGCTCTCGTATGCATCACATAACTACCTTATGATTTAGTGCAAATCAAGCTCACATATAAACTTGGAGTACATGCCTGTTTAACCTTTCGCATTGAATATATTTATAAGCAATTCTTATTACGAAGTCTTACCCGGACATAATCTCTACACGAAGTTATCGGGTCTTACCCGGACAAAATCCCCACACGTAGTCATCGGGTCTTACCCGGACAAAATCCCCACACGTAGTCATCGGGTCTTTAGAGCTCGGATATAGTACGAGCAGGAAGCTTACGGACATTAATCAGTGATAATATTCTCGCATAAAGCCTGCGGGGTTTTAACCCGGATATAGTACTGACACAAATGCCCTTCGGGACTTATCACATTTATACACTTTCACATCCATCACGTTGGCCACTCGGCCCTGTCACATATATACACTTTCACATTCATCACATCGGCCATTAGGCCTTATCACATATATACACTTTCACATTCATCACATCGGCCATTAGGCCTTATCACATATATACACTTTCACATTCATCACATCGGCCATTAGGCCTTATCACATAAATATACACTTTCACATTCATCACATCGGCCATTAGGCCTTATCACATATATACACTTTCACATTCATCACATCGGCCATTAGGCCTTATCACATTTCACATTCATCACATCGGCCATTAGGCCTTATCACATATATACACTTTCACATTCATCACATCGGCCATTAGGCCTTATCACATATATACACTTTCACGTTCATCACATCGACCATTCGGCCTTATCACATATATACACTTTCACATTCATCACATCGGCCATTAGGCCTTATCACATATATATACACTTTCACATTCATCACATCGGCCATTAGGCCTTATCACATATATATACACTTTCACATTCATCACATAGAATCCTAAATCAAAATATAGATTTTCATGTATTCACATCACAATTATCCAAATATACTTCACATACCACATATACTTTCACGTATACACACTGTCTTGGCTGAATCTACATCTATCATTTTCCAATATCACAATTTAGAATTCACGTATGGGTTTAATCAATAGCTTATGAGCAACTAAAATAAGTTTATCAAGGTTTACAACACAATCTCAAATTCAGCACAAGCTGTTTTTCCTGAGCAATAGTCACTAAATTATTTATAACTGGAGCTACAAAACTCCAAATCACTTTCCGTTAATTTTTCCTGAATATAGACTCGTATATCTTCCATCCATAAAATTTCCATAATTTTAGGTTTGGCCAATCAATACCAGATTTTTCTTAAAGTTTCCCTGTTTCACTGTTTGACTAATCTGACCACTCTTCACTACGAATCAAATTTCTCATTTTACAGAATTCAAAATGTGTTGTATTTGATTTCATTTGAAACTAGACTCATTAAGGAGTCTAAGCATATAAATTTTATCTTATAACCATTTTTTTACAATTTATAATGATTTTCTAAAAACAGAACAGAGGATTACAGTGTCATTCTGCGCTGTCTCACACAACTTTAAGTATCTCACTATCGGAAATTCCTTTGCTTACACGGTTTCTTTTATAAGAAACTAGACTCATTAAGCTTTAAATTTCATGTCTCATTCAGCCTCTAATTCAAATCCATAAATTTATGGTGATTTTCTAAAGTCACGTTACTGCTGCTGTCCTAAGCAGACTATTTCAAATTACCCTTAAATTCCCAAGCTCAAACACTTAAGAACTTACCATTTGAACTTAGAACATATCATGGCCACATCATATCTTATTAAATCAACTCATCATGTCCTACTATAATTGAATTTACTCAACGTTTAATCACTTAAAGCTTACCTCGGAAGTGGTCGACGACTAGATATCCACGGCTATTCGTTTACTTTCTCTTTTCCCCTATCCGACTTTGATCCTCTTTGCTCTTAAGCTTAAGTAAAACAATAGATTTGCTTAAGTACTTAACTAATATTATTCACTTAACAATCACATTTGGCAATCACATATCATTTAATCTACATCTAAAACAATAGATTTCAATATGTATCATATTTAATAAAACATGCCATGATTCGATTTCATGCTTATTTAATTTATATCTAATTCACATTCTAAATAAAAGTTTATCAAGCTTCCATCTTCATTTAACTATGTACCATTTAGAACTATCAATACTTTACACCCTTTAACAAATTATAATCAATTGCCAAATGCATCTTTGACAATTTAAACCACACAACTCAAATTCTTACAATTTAAGCTTAGAAATTTCTATTCATGTAAATTTTAGCAACATGGAGTCCATTAAACACTCCAAAATTCCATTTGAACAACAATTGTTCAACCTTCTAGCATAATTTCAATCTGGACAGCAAGCATTATTTAACAACCATTGTTTTCTTTTATTTCAAACATGCAGCAGACCAATTCCTCCACATATTACAGCACATTCAAATCAGCATTTACATGCTGGAACAATTTGTTTTCAAGCTGGAGTTTCCAGCAATCATTTATGCATTTAATTGTCACATTGTTACGTCACTACTAACAACTGAAACTTAGTAAGAATAACATAATATTTTAGCTATTAGACTCAATTTATCAACCCCTAATCGGCATGAAAATAGAACCATTAATTTGTTCAAATTTTGGACAGCATAACGAAGGCACAAAATTGGACAGTAGTAATTTTTACAACTAATCAAAGAGCTTTTCTTTTCTACCACCCGCATCCATGCCTTCCAACCACAATCCATCATCATTTTTCTTTACAACAAAGTTAAAGATAGAGGGGAGCTTAGAAAACTTACCAACTTAGGATACAACTCTTAAACAAGCTAAATCCTTAGTTTCCTTCAACATGCAAACTGTCTCCATTTTTCTTTTTGTTGCAGCCCTCTTCCTCTTCTTCGATGGATTACCGAGTTACTTGAAATTTCAGCTACCTAACTAGCTAAAATCATAGTTTTTCCTCCTTCTAGCCATCTTCTAAGCCAAAAATTAAAGCAACCAAACTTTCTTCTTCCTCCCTCAAGTCACGGCAATGGAGGAGCAACCTAGCTAATTTTTTGTTTCTCCCCTACTAACCACTATTATTTTATTACCCATGTTCTTTATTTTATTATTTCTAACATAAAACACTAACATAAAATGTTTATAATACATTTCATCCCATAGCATGGCCGGCCACTACTTGTCATAGGTGGAAATTTGACATGCAAACCCATTATTTTCATAACATGCACTAATAGATCCTTATAGATTAACCCATCACATTTCAAAGTGTCACACATAAGTCCTATTACTAAAATTCACTTTCAATTAACAAAATTCAAACATGAAATTTTCACACATGCATATATACATATAATAAGCATCAAGTATGACGGTTAATTATTTTTATGACTCGGTTTTGTGGTCCCGAAACCACTTTCCGACTAGGGTCACATTAGGGGTGTCACAGCTATGCACATATATATATCATAACCCATTAGCATTACTAGAAAACAAGTTCAACATGCTTATCAACCCTTACTCTTACGGCTCAATAGCTACATACACGTAATACGATTTCATTTCGTTATTCCACATGAATTCTTTAACCATTCAGCTCCAAGTCATATAAAATAAAAATCATTTGTTTCACTATGTAATTTATATAGAACCATAAGATCACAACCTATCTACTATGCTTTTATATGATACCTATAAAATCATAAACTAAGTTCCATTACTCAAAGACTTACCTCGGTATATTGGAACGGTTGTGGATTGATTACTCTATTGCTTTCTCTTTTCCCCGATCCAACTTTGATCCCCCTTGCCCTTGAGCTTAATGAATACAAGTAGAAGTATTCAATATTTTTACCAATAATGTTTACTTGTTAATCACATTCGACAATCACATATCAAACTCATTTTATTATAATTTATCATTTCCACAATTTATTTTAAACTTAAAAATTTCATAAATAATACAATTTTATACACCATGGCTACTTTTGCCGAATGTTCATATAATTTAAATAACAATTCATCATTCAACTTTCAACCCAAAACGCCATTATATGACCACATATACATACATCCATATACTTAAGCTCAATAATTATAATATAACATCAAGTACTCATTTTACTCATGTGGCCGATTATACTTGGTCATACATACACATAATCAAAAATAAATTCCAAAATTTTCACATCATTTATGTACTAAGCCGAATACACTTGCCAAGTTCACATACATTCTTCAACAATTCCTTCTTTAAACAAACACATATTCGGCTAAAACAATGAAAATTTTAGCAGCTTTTAATTTAACACCTAATCAATTATAACACATTTAAGCATTCTTTTCATATTATCAACTCCAACCACATACATTACTCAAGTATAACATTTTCATATTCGGCAATAGTATCAAACATAATAGTCGATTCTTCTCACTTTGTATCTATGCATCTATTTGATCATTAGTTTAGTTCAAACACCCATACACCAAGATTCATCCAATTTAACATGAAACAAAAACCTTAATCCTCAATAACTACTATGGCCGAAAGTTCTAGTCATCCCAAAATCAAAATTTCTAACATGGGTTACCTAAAGAACTTGGTAACTAGTTCAAATTTATCTAAAATTTCAAGAATTCACATGAATTTCTCACCTTATTTTTGGCTTAGAATCACCGAATGGTTGCTCCCTTTTTCCCCCTTAGAATCAGCCAAGAAGAAACAAGAATAAAGACTTTGTTTCTTTCACCCATTTCCTTCCTTTAACTATTATTATTCTATATTTTAAAGCCATTTAATAATGGAAAATGCTAAAATAAAATTCATAAATTTTATACTAACTTACAACATGGCCGGCCACTAATAACAAAATGGTTAATTTGACATGCAAAACCCTTCCTTTTAATACTTTCATTATATACCATCTTAAAAATTTGCCTACCACTTTTCATTTTTCTCACACAAGTCCTATTTAATAATTTCATATATAATTGACAAAATTAAAGTATGAAATTTTCACATATGTATGTTCATGCACAATAAACATAGAAAATAACAGTTAATTATTTTTATGACTTGGTTTTGTGGTCCCGAAACCACTTTCCGACTAGGGTCACATTAGGGCTGTCACAAAAACCCTAAAATCTCGAATAGTCCCAAACCACATTTTAAAGAAACTTTACAATCCAAAACCAAATAATAATAAAATAACCTAAAAATATAATTAAATTAAAATAATATGACGAAATAAAGTCTGAAGTCCGCCATAAGTCTACATGCCAATTCCAATTCTAAGTTCCATCATTACTTGAGAAGTTTAGATAATGGGGTGAGCTTAACAAGCTTAGTGTGAGACTAAATGACTATTAAGCATTCATTTAGGCAATTTTATAGAGGTACCAATAGCACAATCAAACATTAACTATAACAGCCCGATTTAGGGCCTATTCGAAATAATTGTTTCGGGACCATAAATATGAAGTTGAATAAAGTATTTTATTATTACTATTTTGGAGTCATTGCTTGTTTATATAAGTGTATGAAAAATTTGGTTAGTTAATTTTGACGTTTGCAAATCCAATTGCGAGAAAGGACTAAATCGCATAAAATGCAAAAGTCCTAAATTGATAGCTAAAAGTGTCAAATAGCTAGAGAATAAAAATTGGAGGTATTTAAGGAGAATAATAATGCCCTAAGCCTAGCTATCATCTTTTTCTTTCATTCTTTCTTCTTTACCACCGATTTTTCAGTGATTGTTAGGGGTTTGAGCTTCAAAAATTTCAGCAACTCTGTAACATCCCAAAATAGGGCCTTAATGGAACAGTGGTTGCAAAACCATGAATCTAAGATAGAAAAGTTTATTCCAATTAATTTTTATAATTTACTGACTGATTAGATGCATGTGTTAGAGTATCGATGGAAAATTTTATAGATAGGATGCTTAATTTGCCTACTAGGGCTTAATTGCAAAAGTTGATAAATATGAGTTTTAGATGCTAAAGGATTAAATTGAAGAGTATAATTGAAGTAGAGGCCCTTAAATGGTAATTATACCATTAGGTTTTCATGGACAAAAATGGACATACATAGATAAAAATAACTTAAGTTTTAATGAAGGGTATTTTAGTCGTTTGGTAATTAAACTCATAGACAATTCATATATAAAAAAAATTCCAAATATGCCATATAGTTCATACGGACTTTTAAATGTTATAACTCAGTCGAATTAAGCTCAAATACATTATTCTCAAACTTAATCATTTTCGGCTAACTCTACTTTAAATCCATAAATTCCAAATCATCATATTAAACCATTTTACATTCAAAATAGACAATGTTTAATTGCTTAAAGACTTACCTCGGACAATGAAAAATCGGTACGGATCGGCTAGTCGACAACTTTAGTTTTCCCCCGATCTAAATTCGATTTTCTCTTTTCTTAATATAATTTAATATAAATTAAACTTATTAATTTAAATATTCAACCAAATTCATCCAAAAACACACAAATGGGTAAATTTCACTTTTACCCCTGATATTTCACATTTTTCATAATTTAGTCCTATTGCATGAAACACAAAATATGAAAAATCTCACAACAACATAATTAGGCCGAATCTTCCTCATACTCATACTAATCCATATATTTCATTTATTTCACATTTTAGTTCCTCAATTTATTATATTTACATTTAGTCTTAATTACTCAAAATCATCAAAAACTTCAATACAAAATATGTTAATCTAAAACATATCTTTAATATTTCATCATCAAACATCACAAAAAACAAATTTTCATCAACGATATAACTCAAAACATTCATCAAAATAATAAATCCTAGCATGGGTCAGATAGTATTCGAAGCAACAATCTTAAAAACGTAAAAATTATCAAAAATCGAAACCAAACTAACCTTGAATTTGGATCAACAATGGCTGAATATCATGTGCTTTCGCTTTTTCTTTTCTTTTACTAGTTTCGGTCAAATAATATGAACAATGCATGTTTTCTTTTTATGTTTTATTAAATTATAACTTATAATGTTTTATTAAGTTACCTAAATAACCTTTATAAACAAATATTTTACCACTATAAAACATGGCCACTACCGTCCATCTAATTAAATATGGTCAAATTGCCACTTAAATACTCCATACCAAAAGGACATATTCAATCGGCCATTTTCTATTAAACCATCAAATTTTAATTTTACGCGATTAAGCCCTTTCTTTAAATCGGGCATCCAAATGATAATATTTTAAAACGAAAATTTAGCACACAAATTCACACATTATAAACACAAAAAAAATGTTAAAAATATTTTTCTAACTCGAATTCGTGTTCTCGAAACCACCGTTTCGATTAGGGTCTAAATCAGACTGTTACAACTCTCCCCCCTTAGGGATTTTCATCCCCGAAAATCTTACCGGTGCATAGGTTGGGATAACGTTCTTTCATTGCAACTTTTGGCTCCCACGTTGCTTTCTCAACTCCGTCTTTATGCCATAGTACTTTAACCAATGGAATTTTCTTATTTCGTAACTCTTTAATTTCACGAGCTAGAATGCAAATCGGTTCTTCTTTGTACGTCATATTGGGCTTAATCTCAACTTCGGTTGAACTAATCACATGTGAGAGATCAGATTGATATCTACGAAGCATCAAAACATGAAATACATTGTGAATCTTTTCTAGTTCAGGTGGTAACAATAGTCTATAAGCAACCAGCCCCATTCCCTAATAATCTCATTTGGCCTAATGAATCTCGGACTCAATTTGCCTTTACAACTAAATCTGAGTATTTTCTTCCATGGTAAGACTTTCAAAAACACTCTAGCCCCAATCTGAAACTTTATATCTTTCGGTTTCAAGCTCCTGCATATGATTTCTGACGATCTGATGTTGCTTTTAGACTTTCATGAATTACTTTCACTTTCTTTTCAGTTTCTCTGACCAAATCAACCCCGTGTATCTTGTTTTCACCGAGTTCAGTCCAATGCAATGGTGCATGGCATTTACGGCCGTATAAAACCTCGTAAGGTGCCATTTTGATACTCGATTGAAAGCTATTATTGTATGCAAATTCAATCAGAGGTAGGTATCGTTCCCACGTACCTTCAAACTCGAGAATACAACATCTCAACATATCCTCAAGTATCTGAATGATTCGCTAGGACTAACCATCTGTCTGGGGATGAAAAGCAGTGCTAAAATGCAGTTTAGTACCTAATGCATCTTGCAGTTTCTTCCAAAATCGTGATGTAAACCTCGGATCCGACACAATAGAAATAGGTACTTCGTGTAGTCTCACAATCTGAGAAACATATAACTAAGCAAGTTTATCCAGTGAATAATCTGTATGAACCGAAACAAAGTGAGCTGATTTAGTCAATCTATCCACAATAACCCAGATTGCATCTTTCTTCCTCGGTGTCTGTAACGTCCCCACGCCCGAGACCGTCGCCGGAGTCGAGTATGAGGTGTTACTAAGCTTAATTTAACATATTTAGAACTTTGGATTATTTATTTCTACATTCACAGCTTTTAAGCTACTTGCATCACAGTCACAAGAAAAATCATATCTCGAGTTAAAAAACTTGAAATCAAGATCCGTAAATTTTCCCTAAATCTAGACTCATATATCTATCTACTACTTGTTTTCTAGAATTTTTGGTTGGGCCAATTAGTACAGTTTATTAGTTAAAGTTACCCCTGTTGCAGGACATGACTGGTCTGACCTCTGTTTACTACGAACCACATTTCTCCCTGTAAAAAATTCATATGACTATGAGGTTTATTTCTCTTGAAACTAGACTTAATAAGGATTCTTAGAATATAAAATACACTACCTAATTATATCTTTAAAATTTATGGTGAATTTCTAAAGTTGGAACAGGGGATTCAGAAACTGCTATGACCCTGTTTCACTAAAATTCAAATATCTTGTAACATATAATTCCTTTACCTGTTTCATTTGTTTCATGTGAAACGAGACATAATAAGCTTGAATTTGATATGTAGTCCATCACCAAGTTCAATTTCTATTATTTTTACTAAATTTTTAAATTCCCGTCAGTGTTGCTGCAGTATTCTGTTTATGGCAAATTTCATCCCTTTTATGAGTTTTTATGCACTAAGTATCTTAATAATTTTCCTTAACATCAAATATAATCTAAACTAACTATTTTCATAATTTATCATTATCAAGCATTTCCTTAACCATTCCATCACCATACCATAAGATCATTTACACAAAAAAGGTATATTGCTATACATGCCATACTTAAATTTACAAGCCATTACCAAAAGTCTTCCGGATAGTGTGACTGAGCCTTCGACCTATCCCGACCCCTGAGCTGGCTTGTCCAAAACTACAATGAGTAAGAAGGAGGGAGTAAGCATAAATGCTTAGTAAGTTCATATGCAAATAATAAGTAACATAACAAACAGTCATACCAATCAACATTAGCATGTATCACTAAAACCCATATCACATTTTTAATCATTTTTCATCATCTTATTACTTTATCGTGGTTGTATCAATACTCAACCCGAAGGTTAAATACATACCTGTCCAAAATATCCATTTCATATCACTTACCAATACGTCTCTTTACATCTCGACTATTCCTCTATTTGAGTAGAACTTTACCCGTTGAACACATCGGAATATAATTCGGATACATGGATAACTTGCACATAAGTGCCATATATGCAATCAAGCAATCATGTAACCCGCCCATAAGCGAACTCGGACTCAACTCAACGAGCTCGGGCGTTCGCATCCATAAGTGAACTCGGACTCAACTCAACGAGTTCGGATGCCTAGTTACATCTCACGAACTCGGACTCAACTCAACGAGTTCGGACATTCGCATCCATAAGTGAACTCGGACTCAACTCAACAAGTTCGGATGCTCAACCATCCTAGTGACATGTCACTTGTATCCTAATCTATTCCTAAAGTTCAAACGGGCTTTTTCCTCGAACACTTATCCTTGCCGTCTTCCGTAGAATGCCGAAATCAATACTCGGTAACAATTATATTTAACAAGTAGTTCACATAATTTACATATTATTTGAAATTAACCACAAAGCATACATTTCATAATAAAATTCAGCATAACATATAATTAACATCAATAACTTAAAAATAACCATTATGCTACATTATTTACACATGAACTTACCTTGGTACCAAAATACAAAGATTTTGCAATTTAGTCCACAATCTTTTCTTTTCCTCGATTGAGGTCGATTCCACGTCTTTCTTGATTATGGAGCTTGGAAGCTTGAAACAAACCCTAGCTATGGAGGACCCTTGAAATTTCGGCCTAATGAAGAAGATGGACAAAAATTGGCTTTTAATTTTGTTTTTAATTCATTTTAATAACTAAATGACCAAAATACCCTTACTACTAAACTTTCCCAAAATTCCTTCCATGTCCTAATTTTGTCCATGAACTTAAAATTGGTCAAATTGCTATTTAAGACCTCCTCATTAATATTCCAAAACAATTTCATACTAAAAACTTCTAGAATACAAGTTTTGCAACTTATTTGATTTAGTCCCTACTTTCAATTTAAGCACTTTAGGCATAGAATTTCATCACGAAATTTTCACACAATCATGCAATCATATCATAAACCTCAAAATAATTATAAAATAATTATTTCTATCTCGGATTTATGGTCACAAAACCACTATTCTGATTAAGCCCTAATTTGAGATATTACAACTCTCCCCCCCTTTAAGGATTTTCGTCCTCGAAAATCTTACCGGTAAACAGATGTGGGTATTGATTTCTCATAGTTTCTTCGGATTCCCATGTAGCTTCTTCTACTCCATGCCTTTGCCACAACACCTTCACAAGTGCAACATTTTTATTCCTTAGTTGTTTGACCTCTCGAGCTAAAATCTTAATCGGTTCTTTTTCGTAGGTCATATCTGGTTGTAGCTCAATTTCTGTCGGTGAAACTACATGTGAAGGATCCGAACGATACCGACGTAACATAGATACGTGGAACACATCATGAATCTTCTCTAATTCAACTGGTAATGCTAGCCGATATGCTACCGGTCCAACTTTTTCAATTACTTCATACGGCCCAACAAAACGCGGACTTAATTTGCCCTTCCGTCCAAATCTAAGGACTTTCTTCCACGGAGTCACCTTTAAAAATACTTTATCACCAACTTGAAATTCAATGTCCTTTTGCTTTAGGTCTGCATAAGATTTCTGTCTATCTGAAGCAGCTTTCAAACAATCTCGAATTACCTTCATTTTTTCTTCAGTTTCTTTTATTAGATCAACTCCATAAATCTGATTTTCCTTGAGTTCAGTCCAATACAATGGCGTTCGACACTTACGACCATATAATCCTTCATAAGGTGCCATTTTCAAGCTCGTCTGATAACTATTATTGTAAGCAAATTCCACCAACGGTAAGTATCTTTCCCAACTTCCTTGAAATTCCAATACACAACATCTAAGCATAGCTTCAAGAATATGAATTATTCTTTCTGATTGTCCATCAGTTTGTGGATGAAAAGCAGTACTGAAATTTAACTTCGTACCTAACGCGTCTTGCAACTTTTGCCAAAACCGCGAGGTAAACCTTGGATCTCTATCTGAAATAATCGATAATAGTATTCCGTGTAATCTAACAATTTCTCTAATATACAGTTCAGCCAACTTGTTAAGAGAATAATCCGTACGTACCGGGATAAAATGAGCCGACTTAGTTAATCTGTCAACTATTACCCAGATGGCATCTTTCTTTCCCGGAGTCAATGGCAATCCTGAAACAAAATCCATAGTAATCCGATCCCATTTCCATTCAGGAACCATAATAGGCTGGAGTAATCCTGAAGGTACTTGGTGTTCAGCTTTCACCTGTTGACAAATTAAGCATTTGGGCACAAACTCTGATATATCTCTTTTCATTCCATTCCACCAATACATTTTCTTCAAGTCATTATACATTTTCGTACTACCCGGATGAATCGAGAAATAACCACTATGTGCTTCCTGTAGGATCTTTTGAATCAATTCCTCATTCTTCGGTATACAAATCCGATCTTTAAACATTAAGCACCCATCAGAACCAATTCTGAAATCTGATCCCGTATCAGCTTCACACTGTTTTCTTTTGGCTAGCAAATCTTGATCATTTTTCTGAGTTTCAGAAATCTCTTGTAAAAACATCGGTCTTGCTCTTAACTCTGCTAGAATCGAACCGTCATCTGACATTTTCAACTTAGTGTTCATAACTCTCAAAGCAAACAACAACTTTCTACTTAAAGCATCGGCAACCACATTCGCTTTTCCCGGATGATAATCAATAACAAGCTCATAATCTTTCAATAACTCCAACCATCTTCGCTGTCTCAAATTCAAGTCTTTTTGTGACATCAAGTATTTAAGACTTTTGTGATCGGTATATACTCGGCACTTTTCACCATACAAATAATGTCGCCAAATCTTCAAAGCAAACACCACTGCAGCCAATTCCAAATCGTGAGTAGGATAATTCCTCTCATGAGGTTTTAACTGCCTCGAAGCATAAGCCACCACTTTTCCTTCTTGCATGAGTACACACCCCAAACCATTTAGAGAAGCATCACTATACACCACAAATTCTTTACCTAATTCGGGTTGTACCAACACTGGTGCTTCAGTTAATAACTTTTTCAATTCTTCAAAACTTTGTTGACATTCTTCCGTCCATTCAAATTTAACATCCTTTCGGAGTAGTCTAGTCATAGGATCAGCAATTATAGAAAATCCATTTACAAACCGCCGATAATACCCAGCTAGCCCCAAGAAACTTCTAACTTCAGTTACGTTTTTCGGTGGTTTCCAATCAACAATGGCTGAAATTTTACTAGGATCAACCCGTATACCATCACTTGAAACAATATGACCCAAAAATCCAACTTCCCAGAGCCAAAATTCACTTTTACTAAACTTAGCATACAGCTGCTTATCTCTCATAGTTTGTAAAACTATCCTCAAATGCTCAGCATGCTCTGTCTCATCTTTTGAATAAATTAAAATATCATCTATAAACACCACAACAAATCTGTCCAAGTATGGCCGAAATATGCGATTCATTAAATCCATAAACACAGCAGGAGCATTTGTCAACCCGAATGGCATAACTAAAAATTCATAATGACCGTACCTTGTTCTAAAAGCAGTTTTAGGCACATCCGACTCCTTTACCCGCAGTTGGTAATACCCAGATCTCAAGTCAATCTTTGAAAACCATGTCACTCCTTTTAGCTGATCAAACAAATCATCAATTCTTGGCAACGGATACTTGTTTTTGATTGTCACCTTGTTTAACTGCCGATAATCAACACACAACCTCATAGAACCATCCTTCTTTTTCACAAATAACACGGAGCACCCCAAGGTGAAAAACTCGGTCTCACAAAACCTTTATCAGTCAACTCTTGCAACTGCGACTTTAATTCCTTCAACTCTGCTGGTGCCATTCTATACGGAGCAATCGAAATCGGAGCTGTCCCCGGTATCAAATCAATACCAAATTCTACTTCCCTGACTGGAGGCAAACCCGGCAATTCTTCTGGAAATACGTCTGCAAATTCACACACAACCGGCACTGATTCAACTTTCTTTTCAACTTCTTTTGTATTAATTACATACGCCAAATAAGCTTCATAACCCTTTCTCAGATATCTTTGAGCCGACATTGAGGAAATCACACTAGGCAATGCCTCTGATTTATCTGATTCAACCCGCAGAGTTTCACCATTTTCACACTTTAATTCTATAACCTTTTCTTTGCAATTTATTTTAGCATCATGCAATGTCAACCAATCCATACCCAAAATAACATCAAACTCATCAAACGACAACAACATCAAGTCGGCCAGAAAGTAATGATCCCGAATCATTAAAGGACATTTCTTACATACTTTATCAACAGTCACACATTTGCCTAACGGATTCGACACTCTAATCATAAATTTTGTGTTCTCAACAGGTATATTCATACTAGACACCAATTTCATGCACACATATGAATGAGTAGAACCGGGATCAATCAAAGCAATAACATTAACATTATAGAGAGAAAATGTACCGGTAATCACATCAGGTGAGGAAGCATCTTCACGTGCTTTAATAGCATAAGTTCTAGCCGGAGCCCTTCCTTCAGGTCTAACCGGTGCATCCCTGGCTACATTCTTACTGCTTGTTTCATTTCCAACTTTTCTCGGATACCTTCCCCTCGAGTCTGCACCCCTAGCTTTTACATTCTGAAATTTTTCTTTCTCAGCTCTCTCTGGACAGTCTCTAATAAAATTATCCGGAGAACCACATCGAAAACATTCATTTGCTCTGCACGGACCAAAATGATTTCTACCACATCGCTGGCACTCGGGTTTAACAAATCTCGAGTTCCCTACACTGGCTGCAGAAGTATTCTGAGATTTAGGACCCACATTTTGCTTCTTATAATTCCCATATGATTGTCCAACTGAAGCTTGGGAACGAGGATTCATATTCCTTGACTTTCTAGGTTGCTGTGAAAATGAACTACTCATCGGTCTTTTCTTCCAATTTCTAGTCTCAGCCTCTACCTTTTTCTTTTATTTAAGTAGTTCTTCAGCCTTGCAAGCTCGATCAACCAGTACTACCATTTCTTTTAGTTCAAGGATCCCGACAAATACTTTAATGTCTTCGTTGAGCCCGTCTTCAAATCGTCGGCACATCTTGGCTTCTGTAGGAACATATTCCCTGGCATACTTACTCAATCGAACAAACTCTCTTTCATATTCTGAGACTGTCATATTACCTTGCTTCAGCTCAAGAAACTCTTTACATTTCTGATCAATAAACCTTTCACTAATATATTTCTTCCGAAACTCTTCTTGAAAGAATTCCCAGGTTACCCTCTCTTTCGGTACCACCGAAATCAAAGTCTTCCACCAATTATAGGCTGAATCTCTCAACAAAGATGTAGCACATTTCAAACATTCTTCAGGTGTACAAGATAATTCATCAAATACCCGGATAGAATTTTCAAGCCAGAACTCTGCTTTCTCTGCATCATCATCAATATTTGCTCTAAATTCTTCAGCCCCTTGTTTACGAATTCTGTCAACGGGGGTTCTGTGAAAGTTTATCATATCCATACCTTGAGGCATCGGGGGTACAGGTTGAGGAATTGGGGGAGGTGGGGGAGGTCGTACATTTGCGTTCGTACGAACGAACTCAGGGTACCATGCACTCATTATTTGGAGAAAGGCTTCCCGATCCCTTTCTCCTCCTCCCTGACCAACAGTAGGGGGTGGGTTTTCAGTCGGCGCTGCTCCTTCAGCCGGAGCTGGTGCATTACTCTCTACTTCATCTGCCACAGTTGGATCGGGATCCATTTACTATATAAAAAAAATTCATTTAAAAAGGTCAGAAGTCGTCACACTATCACAATTCATACATATGACATGTATAGCAAAATCCGTACATACAACACGTAGTCCGAGAACTGACTAAACCTGCTCTGATACCACTAAATGTAACGTCCCCACACCGGAGACCGTCGCCGGAGTCGAGTATGAGGTGTTACTAAGCTTAATTTAACATATTTAGAACTTTGGATTATTTATTTCTACATTCACAGCTTTTAAGCTACTTGCATCACAGTCACAAGAAAAATCATATCTCGAGTTAAAAAACTCGAAATCAAGATCCGTAAATTTTCCCTAAATCTAGACTCATATATCTATCTAATAATTGTTTTCTAGAATTTTTGGTTGGGCCAATTAGTACAGTTTATTAGTTAAAGTTACCCCTATTTCAGGACTTGACTGGTCTGACCTCTGTTTACTACGAACCAAATTTCTCCCTGTAAAAAATTCATATGACTATGAGGTTTATTTCTTTTGAAACTAGACTCAATAAGGATTCTGAGAATATAAACTACACTACATAATTATATCTTTAAAATTTATGGTGAATTTCTAAAGTTGGAATAGGGGATTCAGAAACTGCTATGACCCTGTTTCACTAAAATTCAAATATCTTGTAACATATAATTCCTTTACCTGTTTCATTTGTTTCATGTGAAACTAGACATAATAAGCTTCAATTTGATATGTAGTCCATCACCAAGTTCAATTTCTATTATTTTTACTAAATTTTTAAATTCCCGTCAGTGTGACTGAGCCTTCGACCTATCCCGACCCCTGAGCTGGCTTGTCCAAAACTACAATGAGTAAGAAGGAGGGAGTAAGCATAAATGCTTAGTAAGTTCATATGCAAATAATAAGTAACATAACAAACAGTCATACCAATCAACATTAGCATGTATCACTAAAACCCATATCACATTTTTAATCATTTTTCATCATCTTATTACCTTATCGTGGTTGTATCAATACTCAACCCGAGGGTTAAATACATACCTGTCCAAAATATCCATTTCATATCACTTACCAATACGTCTCTTTACATCTCGACTATTCCTCCATTTGAGTAGAACTTTACCCGTTGAACACATCGGAATATAATTCGGATACATGGATAACTTGCACATAAGTGCCATATATGCAATCAAGCAATCATGTAACCCGCCCATAAGCGAACTCGGACTCAACTCAACGAGCTCGGGCGTTCGCATCCATAAGTGAACTCGGACTCAACTCAACCAGTTTGGATGCCTAGTTACATCTCACGAACTCGGACTCAACTCAACGAGTTCGGACATTCGCATCCATAAGTGAACTCGGACTCAACTCAATGAGTTCGGATGCTCAACCATCCTAGTGACATGTCACTTGTATCCTAATCTATTCCTAAGGTTCAAACGGGCTTTTTCCTCGAACACTTATCCTTGCCGTCTTCCGTAGAATGCAGAAATCAATACTCGGTAACAATTATATTTAACAAGTAGTTCACATAATTTACATATTATTTGAAATTAACCACAAAGCATACATTTCATAATAAAATTCAGCATAACATATAATTAACATCAATAACTTAAAAATAACCATTATGCTACATTATTTACACATGAACTTACCTTGGTACCAAAATACAAAGATTTTGCAATTTAGTCCACAATCTTTTCTTTTCCTCGATTGAGGTCGATTCCACGTCTTTCTTGATTATGGAGCTTGGAAGCTTGAAACAAACCCTAGCTATGGAGGACCCTTGAAATTTCGGCCTAATGAAGAAGATGGACAAAAATTGGCTTTTAATTTTGTTTTTAATTCATTTTAATAACTAAATGACCAAAATACCCTTACTACTAAACTTTCCAAAAATTCCTTCCATGTCCTAATTTTGTCCATGAACTTAAAATTGGTCAAATTGCTATTTAAGACCTCCTCATTAATATTCCAAAACAATTTCATACTAAAAACTTCTAGAATACAAGTTTTGCAACTTATTCGATTTAGTCCCTACTTTCAATTTAAGCACTTTAGGCATAGAATTTCATCACGAAATTTTCACACAATCATGCAATCATATCATAAACCTCAAAATAATTATAAAATAATTATTTCTATCTCGAATTTATGGTCACGAAACCACTATTCCGATTAAGTCCTAATTCGAGATATTACAGTGTCATCGGTAAATCGAATACAAAATCCATTGTAACTCTGTCCCATTTCCTTTCAGATATCATGATCGGCTGTAGCAATCCAGAAGGTGCCTGATGCTCAGCTTTTACTTGCGACAGACTAAACATTTCGATACAAAGTAAGAAACGTCTCGTTTCATACCTTGCCACCAATAGTGCTATTTAGATCATTATACATCTTCGTACTACCCGGGCAAACAGATAGCCGACTATTATGAGCTTTATTCAAAATCATCTGAATCAACTCTGTATTTCTAGGAACGCATATTTGGTTTTTGAACGCAAACATCCCTCAACATCGATCTAAAATTCTGAATCAACATTCGATTCACTTTGAGCCCGTTTTACTATCAAATCATTATCGACCTTCTGAGCTTTACAAATCTTCTGAATAAATAACGGTCTTGCTTTTAACTCGGCTATTATTGCACCATCATCTCACATAACCATATGTTCATTCATTGCACGTAAAGCAAACAAGGATTTTCGACTTAGAGCATCAACAACAATGTTAGCCTTTCCCAAATGATAATCAATTACTAGCTCGTATTCTTTTAACAACTCTAACCATCGAATCTGTCTCAAATTCAGATATTTCTAAGTCATCAAGTACTTTAAACTTTTATGATTGGAATAAACATGACCTTTCTCACCAAACAAATAGTGACGCCAAATTTTTAATGCAAACACAGTAGCTGTCAACTTTAAATCATGCGTAGGATAGTTCTTTTCATGCAATTTTAACTGTCTCGAGGCATAAGCTATAACTTTACCTTCCTGTATCAAAACACAACCCAAACCATTTAAAGATGCATCACTATAGATAACAAATTTTTTACCCGATTCTAGTTGAACTAACACTGGAGCTTCAGTCAAAAGGGCTTTTAACTGATCAAAACTTTTCTGGCACTTTTCTGACTGCTCAAACTTAACATCTTTCTGTAGTAGCTTTGTCATCAGGGTTGCAATCATAGAGAAACCTTTCATGAACCGTCTATAGTAACAAACAAGTCCTAGAAAACTTCGAACAACTTCGAACTTTAAAAACGTTTCTCGGAGGTTTCCAATTAAGTATTGCTGAAATCTTACTCGGATCAACCCGAATACCTAATGCTGAAATAAAATGTCCCAGGAAGCTAACTTTGTGTAACCAGAACTCAGAATTACAAAACTTCATATACAACTATTTTTCTCATAAAGTCTATAACACAAATCTCAAATGATTGGTATGTTCGGTTTCATTACGGGAGTAGATTAATAAATCATTAATAAACACAACCACAAACTAATCCAAATACTGTTTGAAGATCCGATTCATCAAATTCATGAAAATAGCAGGTGCATTTGTAAGTCCAGAAGGCATAACCAAAAACTCATAATGTCTATATCTCATTTGAAAAGCAGTTTTTGGTACATCGGAGTCTCTGACTCGCAACTGATAATAACCCGATCTCAAATCTATCTTCGAAAACACTGAAGCCCCTTTAAACTGATCGAACAAGTCGTCAATCTGTGGCAACAAATATTTATTCGTTATGGTCACCTTATTTAGCTAGCGATAATCAATACACATTCTCATAGTTCCGTATTTCTTTTTCACAAATAGAATTGGCGCACCCTAGGGAGAGAAACTCGATCACATGAAACCTCTATTTTTCAACTCTTGCAACTGAGCTTTCAATTCTTTTAATTCAGTAGGTGTCATCCGATACGTAGCTATTGAAATCGGAGTCGTCCCCAGTACTAACTCAATACCAAACTCTACCTATCAGAAGTGGCAAACCCGGCAATTCTTCAAGAAACACATCTAGAAACTCAAACACAACTGGTACATATTCGATCTTCTTTTCAGTCACTTTACTATCAAGCACATAAGCAAAGTAAGCTTCACAACCTTTTCTCACATACTTCTGAACTAACACCGAAGATATTACTGCTGGTAAACCACTCAGATAATTAGATTCAATCTGAATAATCTCGTCATTTTGACATCTCAAATCAATGGTCTTTCTTTTGCAATTAACAACGGCATCGTGCAAAGTCAGCCAATCCATACCCAAAATCATATCAAACTCGTCAAAGGGTAACAACATCAAATCAACAGGAAAGCATGAATCTCCAATCATCAATGGGCAATTTTTACACACTTTATCAACCAGAACACACCGGCCCAGGGGGTTCAATACTCGAATCACAAACTTAGTAGACTCAATAGGCAAAGTCTTACTAGATACTAATGTTTCACACACATAAGAATGAGTCGAAGCAAGATCAATCAATGCAATAACACTAGTATCATAAAGAGTGAAAGTATCGGTAATACTATATAGGAAAGAAGCATCCTCGAGAGTGCGTATAGCATATACTCTGACAGGTGCACGAGCCTGAGATTGAACTGCTGTATCTTTCGTCCCTCTCTGACTGCCACTTACATTACCCGAATGCCTATCCTCGCGCTGACATATTACTCAGTCTTGTGTTTTGAACAGTGTTTTGTTCCGCTAACATTGGGCAATCTCAGATAATGATCCATCAATCCACATTTAAAACAAGACTGATCATGCAATCTGCAATCTCCAGAATGCCATTTACCACAATGCTTGCGCTCAACTTTGTTCTGTTGAACATTACCAACACTAGCTATCGAAGTAGCTCGTGAACTCACAGGGGGTCGGTCTCAGTCTCATCTAGAAAAGCCGCAGTATCTTTAGATTGACTAGAATCATCTCTGAACTTCTTCGATGTTGAGTGAAAATTCTTACCCGATAATCTTTCACGGGAATCTCTGGCTTCAAAATTAGCTTTTTTATATCTTTCCCGAGCTCTTCGGCTTTGCAAGCTCGCTCAACAAGTACCACGAACTCTTTGATTTCAAGTATACCAACCAACAATTTAATGTCTTCATTCAAACCGTCTTCAAATCTTTTACACATGATGGATTCAGTTGAAACACACTCACAGGCATATCGACTAAGTTTCACAAATTTCTGTACATATTCTGTCACAGTCATACTACCCTGTTTTAATTCGAGAAATTCCTTGCGCTTCTGATCAATGAATCTCTAGCTGATATATTTCTTACGGAATTCAGTCTGAAAGAATTTCCAGGTCACTCGCTCTTTCGGAACCACCGATACTAGTGTATTCTACCAATGATATGCGATGTCTGATAGCAAGTATATGGCACATTTTAAGCACTCATCCGGGGTACAAGATAACTCATCAAACACGCGGATAGTATTATCAAGCCAGAATTCAGCTTGCTCAGCATCATCCTCATCAGTAGCTCTGAATTCTTTAGCCCCGTGCTTTCTAATTTTATCAGTAGGAGGCTTGTTAAATCTCATCGGATCAATCATCAGAGGTGCCACATGTATCAAAGATGGATTATTCGGGGGTGGAGGTTGTTGTGTAGCCTAATTAGTTCGGATATATTAAGTAAACCAATCATTCATCATTTGATAGAAGGCTTGTTTAGCCTCCCCCTCATGGCTACTCGAGATCGGCCGAGATTCAACTAGCGTTGTCCCATGCGCAGGTGCAGGCGCTACACTCTTAACATCATTAGCTTCAGCTCTGTCGGAATCCATTTACTATACAAAAACATATTTTTAAATGTCAAAAGTCATCACACTATCGCAGTATATATTATGGCATGTATAGCTAGACTCACGCGCGCTACGTTAGTCCTAGAATTGACTAAACTATAGCTCTGATACCAATAAAATGTAACACCTCTAACCCTTATTTGTCGCCATAATGGGGTTACGAGGCATTACCCATAGACATAGTTTTCTAACATTCACTGATTTATACAAGTCATGTTCACATTACAAAAATCATATGACCAATTAAATATTAAACTTATCTTAACATAGATACACAAAACTCATATCTATTTAACAAATTCATATATAAGCATTTTAATATTAATGAGCAAAAGATACTATTCATTTGGTCAATTCTTATCTCATTTGCCAAATGTACACATGCTTAATACCATTTTCATTCCATTTTCATTCCAATTTTACTCCATTACTAAACAAATATACAATCACACATGAAAGCATATATATATATATTATAATTTGCATTTTACGACGCATGAATTCATATGTATATATAAATATATCTTTTACCTTAATAAAATAACCAATACAACATGTTTATAAAATAGTCATGAAATCAAGCCAATTCATCTCCTTACATAAATACAAATAATAAATCATATCATATCTATTTCACATATTATAATATCGTTCTTAGAACCTCACATTGCTGAAGCATATAAACCAAAACCATCATTTATACTTACATCATGTAAACTAAATCTGATCATTTCTTTATTTATAATACCTCAAACATCTTACTTAATTATTCAATTCACAATTCAAGATCACAACATCAAACATGCTTAGACCACAACCATGTCATATATATATAAGATGCTCATTACTTTCAAAACATGCTTAGACCACAACCAAGTTCACTCAACCATTATCAATTCATATCACACTTAAAAACCATAGCCTAAAACATACACTTAGGTAACTTATTTATAATTATTCAAAGCATATAGCATATTGGCCAAAATGAATTTAAACCATATCCAAACCAAAACTAAATTCATGATTGAACACGAATATTCAAAGTACTTACTTACCTTATCTCACATAGGTAACAAGTTAATTCAAACTTGGCCATTTAGCTCGATTTACTTACTCAAATGCCACATCAGCATGAAGTCTTTTAGGCATAAACTTATAATAAATCAAAGGCATAAAGCCTACTAGGCCTAAGCCTTTATCACACACCGGCACAAGGCCTGCTAAACTCAAAGTTTTATTTTTATACACCGGCAATAAGCTAAGCCTAATTTAATTCACCAGCATGAGGCTTGCTAGGCTCAAAGCCCAAGTATCACTATTATAAAGTTGTCTCGTAGACAATTCATATATAAAAAATTCCAAATATGCCATATAGTTCATACGAACTTTCAAATGTTATAAGTCAGTCGAATTAAGCTCAAATACATTATTCTCATACTTAATCATATTCTTCTAACTCTACTTTAAATCCAAAAATTGTAAATCATCATATTAAAAAATTTTACATTCAAAATAGACGATGTTTAATTGCTTAAAGACTTACCTTAGACAATGAAAAACCGGTACGGATCGACCAATCGACAACTTTAGTTTTCCCTTAATCTAAATCCGATTTTCTCTTTTCTTAATCTAATTTAATATAAATTGAACTTATTAATTTAAATATTCAACCAAATTCATCCAAAAACACACAAATGAGCAAATTTCACTTTTATCCCTGATATTTCACATTTTTCATAATTTAGTCCCTATTGCATAAAACACAAAATATGCAAAATCTCACAACAACATAGTTAGGCCAAATCTTCCTTATACTCATACTAATCCATATATTTCATTTATTTCACATTTTAGTCCCTCAATTTATTATTTTTACAATTTAGTCCTAATTACTCAAAATCATCAAAAACTTTAATACAAAACATGCTAATCTAAAACATATCTTTAATATTTCATCATCAAACATCACAAAACACAAATATTCATTAATGGCATAACTCAAAACATTCATCAAAATTAGAAATTCTAGCATGGGTTGGATAGTATTCGAAGCAATGATCTCAAAAACGTAAAAATTATCAAAAATCGAAACCAAACTAACCTTGAATTTGGATCAACAATGGTCGAATATCATGTGCTTTCTCTTTTTCTTTTCTTTTACTAGTTTCGGTCAAATAATATGAACAATGCATGTTTTCTTTTTATGTTTTATTAAATTATAACATATAATGTTTTATTAAATTACCTAAATAACCTTTATAAACAAATATTTAACCATTATAAAACATGGCCACTACCGTCCATATAATTATTGCCACTTAAATACTCCATATCAAAAAGACATATTCAATTCGGCCATTTTCTATTAAACCATCAAATTTCCATTTTACGCGATTAAGCCCTTTCTTTAACTCGGGCATCCAAATGATAAAATTTTAAAACAAAAATTTAGCACACACAAATTCACACATTATAAACACCAAAAATAATTTTAAAAATATTTTTCTAACTCGGATTCATGGTCCCAAAACCACCGTTTCGATTAGGGTCTAAATCAGAGTGTTACACCTTTGCCCCATACTTATGAATTTTATCCGCCGGAAGCTTTCCGATTCTAACATGTTCAGTACATTCTGGCATCTCTAGAACTGATTGAGGAGCAGGTGGGGGAGGTTGTTGTACAGCAGGATCTATTCTCAAGTATTCAGTGAACCACTCATTCATCATTTGAAAGAAGGCCTTTTTTGCCTCCTCTTCTCGGCCTTTAGATAGAATCCTTCTACTACTACTAGATACAGCTCGTTGAAGAAAAGCTAGAACAGTGCTCTCAGCTTCCTCAGATTCAACTCTAGCTTGGTTGGATGACATGACTATATGAAAAACACATTTAAAATGGTCAGGAGATATCACACTACCATAATTTATATAATGGCATGTATAGCTAAATTCATGCTCGCTACATTAGTTTAAGAATTGACTAAACCTTAACTCTGATACCAATAAATGTAACACCCCTAACCCGTATCTGTCGTCAGAACAAGGTTACGGAGCATTACCAAGGTTTACAAAATAATTTCATGTAATTCATATCATTTACTGATCATATTTGAAACTAATCATGTTGCCTCTTGAATAGACCATTGAGGGGCAATTTAAAATTTTGAATCGAGTCGTGATTGAATCGGGAAGTCAAAAAATTTTTCGTAAAATTTCAAAATTTTTCTTTAATACAAACATCACACACTCGTGTGAGTAGGCCGTGTGTCTCACACGGCCAAGTGACATGCCCATGTCTCAGGCTGTGTAGGCATTCAATGTGAGGCGCACAGCCGTATCTGTAACACCCCAAACCCGGCCTAGACGTTATGACCGGATCTGATGCGCCACATCGAAGCGTTCAAAACATGCCGTATTACTTAGTTTGGAAAAAAACTTTGTTGGTGTTGTAAAAGACACTTTTAAAAGTAGGTTAAAGTGAATGGAAGCTGTGCACCAGGTAGGAAACCAGGAAAGAGAGGAGGTGAGTCCGTCGGACTACTTAAGTACCAAGCTCCCTTCGGATCCAATCCTAGACATGCACACCGCCATTGCCACACTTTAACATATCGTATAATTTTGAGAAAACCGTTTGGTTATGTCCATTTTAAGAAAAGGTTGAAAACGTTTGCTTAGCGGAAGTCTTACTTGTATTCGTGTTATTTTGAAATCACTTAGTGTTTTTGAAAACGCGTCCTAGAGCTAATCTATTTCGTTAGTTATCATAGATCAGTTTTATCATAATAGAATTAAATAATAAAGAAACAACCCAAACCATAAAAATAATTAAGCGGCCTTATTACAAAAAAAAAACCCAAAACCATAAACGAAAATATGGAAAATCTAGTTCACCAGAAGAAAACAAATTTGAAGAAAACGTGTGGCCACTCCGAATCCCGCCCAGCTCCAAGTCCACCAACTAGGGCTCACCTGCAAGGATGGAAGAAAAGGGGGTGAGTTTGGGAAAACTCAGTGTATACAGAAACCCATCCAAAGCCCTAAATCAGCTCGAGCCCATTGGGCCTAAGCCCTATTCAGATAACAGTACACAGTGGACCGAAGCCCTTTTTAGAATACAGTAGCAAGGCCTTAGCCCCTTTTTACATAACAGTGTGGCCCATAGGCCCAGTTCAGTAACATAGGTAACAATAGTAGTAATGCATGCAAACCCATCTGGGGAGACTACTCAACCCACCAACTGCTACACTGCACCCGTACCAGCCCTACACTCCATGTGGGGAATATCTCAACCCACCCAGCCCTACAGTCCACAGTTGCAGCAACGCTGCTCAAATATCAGTAAGTTGAGGCAAAGCCTCCAGTACGTGGATGAACCACTTTCAATACTTCCTCCATCAATACCCCAATCCCATGCAACAGATATTAATAAAAGCATATCATGTAAAATATAGTATTAATCAATCATGCAGTTTAGCCAATTTAAACCCTAGGGGTATATCGGTAATTTTGCTCTTTAGGGGTAATTTTCGTAACTTAGCAACTACACAAGCTACTTCAGAAATTTTCAACAGTTTTATGCAGTTTGGTTCCACCATCTAACTAACAGGCTAATTTGCCCATCTCTTACCCATATTGGTCCGTAAGCCCATTGGGCCCAGTTTTGGCCCATCGAGACCCTTTTTCCGAAGTACGTTAAAACGTCACACGAACTTACTTACCACCTTGCGGTGCTAGATCTAACAATTACTCTATGTCTCGAGAGCATTCGCATACTCACAAGCCCATGAAATGCCGGAATTTCGGCATTTCAGCTTTTGCTGAATTGAACTAAGAAAGGGTGTTCGGTACACACCTGATTCGCGACGACTGCTACTGAGATCTCTTCCGATGTCCTACAATTGATTAGCACAGTTCTTATTTACAAACCATAATCACTAAACCTACAACCTACTTATCCATGATCAAACCTAAACCCACAACCTACTTATCCATGATCAAACCATGTCCCTAAAAGCCTTCGAAACCTTACCTTTTTGCCAAAATCGATAGCTAGCTCCAAATCCGATTGCTCCAACAACCCACGCCTTCAATCCAACACTTAAGAAGACACTAATCATTGATAGAAAACGTCAGTTAAAAACCCTTAGAGCCACATGCCCAAATCGACAGCCTCCCTAGATTTTAGGGACTTCGGCTTTTCCTAACTTTGTAAAATAGAACCAGATCTGAGATGATGAACACTTACCCCTTACTCCTTTTTGATCTCCATGCAATCTGGTGCAGATTTATCTTTCAAACGACGGTATACCTCGACTCCCGGAGTTTTGAAGTTTCGGCTATAATCCCCCAAATCTATGGTTTTTCGGCTTTTGGGTGATGAAGGAGATGACAATATGAAACTATAACCTGGATGTAGAATTGCCGACAGGTCTCTAGAGTTTAGAAAGAATAATCGTTGATTAATGGAAACACAATGTTAAAGGGTTTGGCTTTGAAGAAATCGGTACCAGTAATGTGTGTTCAAGATTTCGGCTTTTATGGATTCGGCAAAAGTATTGATGAACAGCAGAATTGATAATGGTTTTGAAGAAGAAAAATAGAAAAAGAAGAATAGGGGAAGTGGTAGTTTCGACTACAGAGGAAAAAGAGAGAAAAGAAAAACCTTGTGATGTCAGAGCAGAAGAGAATAGCACCACCCAATACCCTAGGTGCCGAAATACTAACCTCAAACCCCCTGCCGATTTTTCCCTCTTCAATTCCCAAAATTCGGCCAACTCCTAGCCTCTCTCCCAATCCCTTGAATCTCTCCCCTTATCCCTCCTTAATCCAAGCGTTTGAACTGATTCAAACTCTCCTCTAACAGAATCCACCTGGACTCCAACACTTACCTCTCCAGCACTTAAAAATAAATGCATCTATTTGTCAACACAGGAAATCGATCCCATGCTTTCCCCAATGCTCCACACGCCACCTTTTTAGGAGCCTAGTGGTGTCACCCTTGCCACTCTACTAAGGCTCTTTTTGTGATGCAATTTACCCATAACTCTATACAAGGGCCACCTAGCCAGAACCCCTAACTCCTAAGTCCAAAATTCAAAAATTCAACCGGGTTTTGGCCAACACATGGGCCTTCTATAAGCCCATTTACCTACTCAAAATATTAATTTCACATCCAAATACAAAATTTTTAAAATCTTTACAAAATATTGAAAACCACGAATAAATCCGAAAATCAGGATGTTACAGTATCCCAGCCCGTATCCTTACCCACGTAACTCCCTAACTTGTGCCACATGGCCAGCCACACGCTCGTTGTAATAGCCAATTTTTTAGTGTAATCAGAATGGTGGTTTCGAGACCACAAATATGACCCAAAATATAATTTATTTTTATTTTATTATATGGTCCGTAATATGATAGACGTGACATGTGAAAATTTTGACATGAAAATTTTATCAATTTAGTGCCTAAGTATGAGAAGGACTAAATTGCATAAAATGTGAAAGTTGAATTCTAGTAGCTATAAGGATCAAATAGCTATGGTATTCAAAACTAGAGGTCCTTATATGGTAATTAGGCCATTAAGAAAAGTATGTAGATTTTTCATGGTGACTCATCCATGGAAATATAGAAAAAGGTCAAGGACTAAATTGAAATTTGAAATAATTAAATTAATTAAAAGATGATAAAAGAAAATATCATCTTATTATTGTCATCTTCAACCTTAAAAATACATGGAAAGCTTAGGTGAGAGAAAAGAAACTGTCAAGGCCTAATTGGATCCGAAAAACACAAACTTGAGGCTAGATCGCGGAAAAGAAAAGATTTCAGATTAGTAGATTATTACGCGAAAAAGTGTCGAGGTAAGTTCGTGTAACTTAATCGAACATGTACTTATGTTAATTGAATGATGTGTTTATATGTAATGTGACTTATGTTAATGTCTTTTACTTGTATGCATTGATGGAAAATTGCTACATGATTGAAACAGTCAAAATGGGGTTAACAATGAAAAAGGGGTTAAGTCCCGATTGAATATTGAATTTCGATGATTGTACGCACTTTCCCGAAACAAATATGTCCTGCATTTGTTGTAGACGAGATTTAGCTTGGACGAGTAATCCCAATGAGTAACACCCTAGCCTGTATCTGTTGCCGGACTAGGGTTAAGAGGCATTATCGGACATGTCAAAACATTTAACATTCATTTCACAATCATCATAGCATCATAGGTCATACATTAATACAAAGTCCCTTACATAGGTCAACGAGACCTTAAACATGCTTTAGAAAGGGTCGGGACTAAATCAAACACATACAAAATTTTTCAAAACTTAAACATTTTTAAAAGTTATAAAGGTCACATGCCCGTGTGAACAGGCCATGTGCCTCACACGGTAATAGACACGCCCGTGTGTCTAAGCCGAGGCAAAACAGGGCATACATACTGACTTACCCACGCGACCACAAGACATGTACGTGTGCCTTGGCCGTGGTCGATACTGACTTGGGTCACACGGCTGACCACATGCCCATGTGTCCAGCCCGTGTACCCTTCAAAATGGCCACACATGCCTATGTGCCAAGGTTGTGTGCCTCACACGGCTACCAGACACGCCCATGTGTCTAGGCCCTGCTCAAGACTAACTTGTAAAATGAAGTTACAGCAGGCAAATGGTCGAGACATACGCCCGTGTGCTCAACCGTGTGGGGTGAAATTGGGCTTGGTTTAAGCCACATTTCCCACCTATCTCAATCATACCAAAACTACAACATTTTTTCATCATTTATAGACAACCAAATCAACCATTTCATACATATTCCATAACATCCAAATACCATCTAATTCACTACTCAATTCCACAACCTAAATACACCAAAATCATTAAAACTCACATAAGTTTCAAAAGTACAATCTCATCATCTTAGCACATATTTCATACCACAAAATTTACCATTACAACATTTCACGATTAGACCATTACATAAGCAATATATACATCATATAACTTACTTAGCAACACACTATTTAAGCCAACTTAAGAAACCATACATATCAACATCTACAAGCCAAAACTCATGGCTAATATTCACAACACAAAACATACAAAAATGACACTAGTTTATGCATGCGATATACTATATATACAACTCTGAAAAATGGTACCAAAATAGATGTCCGATAGTGTGAATGAGTCACTGACGATCCCCAGATCTGAGCTAGCTTTATAACACTATAAAATAAAGAATATTTCACATAGTAAGCTTTGAAGCTTAGTAAGTTCGTACTAAATATAATCAACAATTTATATAATACAAAACATCAACTAATAAACACTTAGTAGTTCTCAAATCAGCTATCAATTCTATTCCGTCACAATTAATATGTTCATACTAATTCATCAAGCTTTATACACATAGTATCATCTACCACATAGATTTCGTACATACTTGAACTTTCTCGTATTTATTCATTTTCATTCTAACCTCTCGTTCGAATACATTAATTCATTCAAAAGTTTTTCCATGCTTTAAGAATTCACACACTTAGTGCTTCAATGGTTAGTCGAAGTTGGAACGATCCCGTACACTTAGTGCCATCTCAAATAAACAAAGCTATCTTGGTATCGCACACTTAGTGCCTCATATAGCCGAAGCTATTCCATTTCGCACACTTAGTGTTATTTATAACTGAAGCTATTTCAAATCGCACACTTAGTGCCGAACATAGTCGATTTATCATCTTACTCAAACCATAGTCAAATATATATACAATTTATGCATTATCAAAGCATTAAAACATACTTGTACCATCATTTATCACGTACGAACTTACCTCATAAACGTAATTAACTATTCAGATCGTTTACTTTATAACCTTCGATTTCCCCCGATCTAAATCTGAATTCCTCTTTTCTTGATCTATATGTATTCAAAATTAACCCTTTTATTCAAAAAATCATTCAATTCAATCCATATACACATATTTAGGGCATTTTGCAAATTAGCCCTCACATTTTCACATTTTAAAACATTAGTCCCTATTTCATAAAAACTTAAATTATACCAAATTTCCATACACACTTGCTTAGCCGAATATACATGGTGTTCATGTACGCCCAAACATTTCATTTAATTTCACATTTTAGTCCCTTAAAATCTCATTTTTACAATTTAGCCCAAATTACTCAAATTCATCAAAAATTTCAAAACAAAACATGTTAACCCAACATCAAACTCCCATATACTATCATCAAACTTCATAAAACTTATAATATTAACAGTGGCACAACTCAAAATCATCAACAAAGTTAAAAATTGAGACATGGGCTCGATAGATTACTAAGAAACAGTCATAAAAACGTAGAAATTATCAAAAATTGAGCAAAACTCATACCTTAATCAAAATGAACAAGGGCCGAATATAAAAACCTAGCTTTGGCTTCTTCTTCTTTTAAATTTTCGGCATGGATGAACACCAAATGACTAATTTCATGCTTCTGTTTCATTAAAACCATAATAATTCATCATTTACTAATTTGACCTTTATTGATTAACATACAATGCATGTTAATTAAGGCTATTAATGTCCATTAACCATTGTAAATAGCATATTAACCACATAAGGACCTTTCAATTAAAGAGACATAGTAATTAAGAACTTTAACAAATAGCAGACAACTTTCACATTTTACGTGATTAGGTCTTTTTTATCAAATTAATCAGACAATTGATAAAATTAACACACGAAGCTTTCACACATACTTAAACACATACTGTAAACAAAAAAAAATAATATTAAAATATTTTTTTGACTCAAATTTGTAGTCTTGAAACCGCTATTTTGACTGTGTTTTAAACCAAACTGTTACAACTCTCCCCCTTGCAGATTTTCCTCCCCGAAATCCAGTGAATAGGTTTGGATATTATTTTCTCATAGCATCCTCGGGTTCCCTCGTGGCTTCTTCAACCCTGTGCTGATGCCACAACACTTTCACTAATGTAATTTTCTTATTTCTCAACTCTTTGATCTCACGAGCTAAAATCTGTATCGATTGTTCATCATAAGACATATCAAAATAAATTTCAACCTTAGTCGGAGAAATGACATGCGAAGGATCTGATCTATATCTTCGCAACATCGATACATGAAATACATTATGTTTCTTTTCTAACTCAGATGGCAATGCTAGCCAGTAAGTTACTGGTCCAATTCACTCGATAATCTCATGCGGTTGATGAACCTTGGACTCAAATTGCCTTTTCTGCCGAATCGAAGTACTTTCTTCCATGAGGATAGTTTCAGAAGCACTTTTTCTCCGATCTGAAACTCAATATCTTTTCTTTTTAAATTTGCATACGATTTCTGACGATCCGCAGTTGTAGCACCACTTACCCGAGTTTGAGGCCGGGACTGAATATGAGGCATTACTAAACTGAAACACATGCATTCCAACATTTACAAATCATAGAAAGCTTGATCAAATTTAAAACTTTTCAAACCTTGTCTAGAATTCCTTATTATGGGCCTACAAGCCCAAAACAAGCTTTAAGGACGATCAGAACCAAACTGGGTCTCTGGAAAATGACTCTTGGAATAGGGGCACACGTCTATGTGGAAGGGGCGACACTCCCGTATGGCCTTCTTGACATGGCCGTGTTGAAGGCTCGTATAGTTCACACGGCCTAAACACATCGGGACACGCTTGTGTCCCTAACCCGTGTGGAATTAATTCCTAATTCGAACCTATAGAGGTTTTCACACGACCTGGCACACGTCCGAGTCCATGGCCCGTGTCCCTCACACGGCCATGACATGCCCGTGTCTCAGCTCGTGTCCAAAAACCTTAACATTCTGTTTCTGACGTTAGCAACCATTTAGGGGCACACAGCCAAGGGGCACTCCCATGTGTTAGGCCGTGTGGTAAATTTAATTCTACATTTAATGTGAAAACTTCACACAGCCGTGTCTCTGCCCGTGTGTTTACTACCACGCATACTGACTTGAAATTTTAAGGTGTAGGGGACACAGGGCCGAACAACACACTCATGGGGCTGACCGTGTGTCTACCCGTGTGTACAAAACAAGGCTATCTACCAAGCCTTTTTGCCACATTTACTTGCACCAACCTACACAACAACAAATAACCCAATTCACATAGCAATATAAGGTTAAATCAACCACAACATGACATTCAAAGGCAAACCTCATAACACTCTAACAACCAAACATGCATTTGATCATTCATACATTTTGTTCATCTAGGGAAGCATCATCATTTGCAATTATCAATAATGAATATTAATCATTAACCATGGCCTTATACAAAAAAAAAGAAGAAGAAGAAGGTTTTCGTCCTAAGCCAACACAATTGGTTAGCTTAACAATATGACACGTAACAAAAAGACTCAATCCCTATACATGCCATACTCAAGATAATAAAATTAACTATACCAAAAGCTTTTAGTGATAGTGTGAGCGATGCCTTCGACGTTCTTTGATCCATGGGCTAATTTTGGGGGCACTACAAGAAAATGAAAAGGAAAAAGGTAAGCACAAAGCTTAGTAAGTTGCATGTAAATATCGAAATAACAACCATGTTACCACATGTGATCATACTCCCAATATATCAAAACTCGCACAAAGAGTAAATGTTCATAACACAACTTACTCATGCTCATTCCTCGCTATTCATACAACAAGAATAGAGTTCACATATCACCAATTTCATATAAGTGCCTCTACCACTCACAACATGGTCATAAGTACTATCATTTTGACAAAAATTATAAACTTCCCGTTGAACCATTTGGAATACTACAGGATAATCACTAAGTCCCAAACATAGGGTATGACGCTGATTCCATATTCTAAACATGGTCTTACACTGGCTCTCACATCTAAGTCGATGCCATGTTCTAGACAGGTCTTACACTGACTTTCATACATCGAGGACAGTGCCATGTCCCAGACAGCTCTTACACTAGCTCTCATTTATCTATTTCGATGCCATGTCCCAGATAGGTCTTACACTGGCACACCTCAAGCCGATGCCATGTCCCAGATAGGTCTTACACTGGCACACACATTACCTAGATATCATGACATGATATCCAACTTATTCCTAAGGTTCAACCGGAAGTCTCTACAACATCAATTCACATCATGCACATTCACAACAATAGTCCACAATTTATGTCATATTAATTATACGATACATTAATACAGATAAGTTACATTATTTACGTACAACTTACCTTGGTACACAAAATGTAGCCGTCTAATTTTATTTAATCCGCTAGCTTGGCTTTTCCCCGGTCTAGGTCCAAATTGCGTATTTCTTGATCTATAATAATAAAATTTCACTCATTTAATCATCACATTAACAAAAACATACTACAATTCACAATTCGGAAAAATAACTGTTTTTCCCTTAGACTTTACAAAAACTACGATTTTGACGTTACACTTGTAAATCAATTTTTATTGAGTTTCCTCATTAACCAAGCCTAGCCGAATTCTTTTTATACTTATAGCAACTCATAATTTCAAACATTTCACACAATTACCACCTATTTTACAAACTTTACAAAATAGCCCATTTAGGTGTTTTCATGAAACCCCTTTCACAAAGGTTGTTTATTTAACAACCAAGATTCATTTTCTTCCATAAAATTTCAACTAGCCACTTAAATGCTTTCATATAAAAACCCTAGGCTTTCATTTAATTTGGAAAATAGTCCCCTCATTAGAAAGCTCGACCAGCAGTAAATACCTTTCCCAACTACCTTGAAACTCAAGAATACAACACCGTCACATGTCTTCTAGAATCTGAATTGCTCTTTCTGACTAACTGTCGGTTTGCGGGTGAAACGCAGTGCTAAAATTTAATTTCATCCCTAACGCCTCTTGTAACTGCTTCCAGAATCGTGAGGTAAATCTTGGATCTCTATTCGAGAGAATCGACAAGGGCACTCCGTGAAGTCTCATGATCTCAGAAACACACAAATCAGCAAATTTCTCAAGGGAGTAGTCGGTACGCACCGGTATAAAATGTACTGACTTTGTAAGCCTATCAACAACAACCCAAATGGCATAATTTTTCTTTGGCGTCAAAGGCAACCTTGACACGAAATCCATGGTTACTTGGTCCCATTTCTACTTGGGAACCATTACGGGTTGAAGCAAAGCCGAAGGTACTAGGTCTTTAGCCTTCACTTGCTGACAAACTAGACACTTAGAAACGAACTCTGAGATGTTTCTTTTCATTCCCGACCACCAATACATTTTCTTTAGGTCATTATACATTGCAACCATTATGTTCCTCACGCAAAATTCTTAGAATAACCTGATCGTATTTAGGTACACATACCCTATCTCGAAACATCAAACAGGCGTCGGCACCAATCTTAAAGTCTGATTCATTGTTCGCCTTGCCCTGGGTCATTTTAGCTTGTAAATCCTAATCACCCTTCCGAGCTTCAAAAATCTCTTGTAGGGACGTCGGTTTAGCTCTTAATTCTTCCAAAACTGATCCATCATCAGCCACACACAACTAAGTGTTCATGGCCCTCAGGGCAAATAATGACTTTCTACACAGAGCGTGGGCGACTACATTCGCCTTTCCCAAGTGGTAGTTGGTTATCAACTCATAGTCTTTTATCAACTCTAACTATCGCCGTTGTCGTAAGTTCAACTCTTTTTGAGTCACAAATACTTGAGACTTTTATCATCGGTGAACACTTGACATTTTTCACCATACAAATGGTGTCTCCATATTTTCAATGCAAACATGATGGCGGCCAACTCTAAATCATGTGTCGGGTAGTTTTTCTCTTGTGGCTTCAACTGTCTCGAGGTGTAGGCTACAATCTTGCATGAGAATGCACCCCAATCCATTCAAGCAGGCATCGCTATATACCACAAATTCCTTTCCCGATTTTGGTTGCACTAAAACTGGGGCTTCGATCAATAAAGCTTTTAATGTCTAAAAACATTGTCAGCATTTATCTGTCCATTCAAACTTGACCTATTTTTGTAGCAACCTCGTCACCAGAGTAGCTATAATAGAAAACCCTTTAATGAATCGTCGATAGTACCCCGCTAATCTTAGGAAGCTTTTAATCTCTGATACATTCCTCGGCAGTTTCCACTCAACAATAGCCGAGATCGTACTCGGATCAACTCTAATTCCATCACCCGATACTATGTGTCCTAGGAATCTGACCTCTTAGAGCCAAAACTCACTTTTACTAAACTTGGCATACAATTGCTTATCCTTTAAGGTTTGTAAAACAGTTCTCAAATGCTCAGCGTGCTCTCTTTCATCACGAGAACAAATTACAATATTATTGATAAAGGCCACAATGAACTTATCTTAATATGGTCAGAAAATGCGGTTCATTAAGTCCTTGAACACCGCAGGGCATTTGTTAAGCCAAAGGGCATGAAAAGAAACTCATAATGACCATACCTTGTCTGAAAAGTAGTTTTCTGCACATCTTGCTCCTTTACTCTGAGCTGGTAATAACCAGACCTTAGGTCAATCTTTGAAAACATAGTGGCTCTTTTCAATTGGTCAAATAGATCATCGAATCTTGGCAAAGGATACTTGTTCTTCAGAGTCACATTGTTGAGCTGTCTGTAGTCTATACATAACCTCATCGACCCGTCTTTCTTTTACACAAAAAGTACTGGAGCACCCCATAGAGAATAGCTCAGTCTTGCAAAACCCTTATCCATTAACTCTTGTAGCTGCACTTTCAAATCCTTTAACTCTGTCAGGGCCATTCTATACGGAGCAATCGAGATAGGTGCCGCACCGGGGACTAACTCAATACCAAATTCAACTTCCCTAGTTGGAGGCAATCTGGGAAATTCTTCCAGAAACACATCTGGGTACTCACATACCACTAGTACTGACTCGATCTTCACTTCAGATACTTGAGTATTCAACACAAAAGTGAGATAAGCTTCATACCTTTTTCTCAAATATCTTTCCGCAGTCGAAGACGAGAGTACTATAGGCAAGCTATCCGCTTCACCTGATTCAACCCGAAGGACATCCCGGCTTTCACATATCAACTCGATAACTTTTCATCCACAATCCACTAAAACACCATAAGAAGTCAACTAGTCCATACCCAATATTACATTGAATTCATCAAACGAAAATAACATAGGGTTAGCCGAAAAACAATGACCTCTAATTGTCAAGGGACAGTTTCTGCATACTTGGTCTATTGACTCATGTTTGCCTCACAGGTTAGACACTTTTACCCCAATATCAGTGGACTCGACTAGTATGTTCATACTAGGTATCAACTTCATATAAATATAGGAATGGGTAGACCCTGGATCAATCAAAGCAACAACAGGTATATCACGGACAGTAAAGGTACCTGTAATTACATCGGGAGATGTAGCTTCTTCACGGGCATGAATGACGTAAGTCTTTGTAGGTAGTTTGCCCTTGGACCTTACAGTAGCAACCCTAGGCACACCTCTACTACTAGCCCCACTTTCCGGGTTCTTATGTGGTCTACCCCTTGAAGGAGCATTACCCGATCTCACACCTTGATCTTTATCTTTCTTGACCATCTTGGGACAGCTACAAATAAAATGGTCTAGCGAGCCACATTGGAAACAGCCTCTTTCACTACCTTGGTACACACCGAAATGACGTCTACCGCACTATGAACATTCCAGTCTATTTGGTCGAGCACTACCAACACTTTGTGATAGAACTGGTTTGAGCTTTAGACACTGCACGCTGCTTGTTGTTGTTTCTGCTCGAGAATCCTACTGACGCATTTGATCAAGCAGGAAACTCTCTTGATCTTTTGGATGAGGTCTGGTGTGATTTCCCCATCTGCCTTTCCTTTAAGTCACGAGACTCGATGTCAGCTGTTCTCTTCTCTTTGGCTAATTCTTTGGCCTTGCATGCTCTCTCAACAAGTAACACAAACTCCCTCAACTATAAGTTGCCAACTAATAGACGGATGTCTTCGTTCAGATCATCTTCAAACCTCTTACACATGGTAGCTTCTATAGATACGCACTCCCGTGCATATTTACTGAACCTCACAAACTCGCGCTCGTACTCCGTCACTATCATACGGCCTTGCTTCAGTTCAAGGAATTCTTTCCTCTTTTGATCAACAAACCTTTGGCTAATATACTTTTTACAGAACTCTTCCTAGAAGAATTCCCAAGTTACTTTCTCTCTCGGTACCATTGAAACTAGAGTATTCCATCATTTCTAGGCCGAGTCTCGTAGGAGTGACACTATACACTTCATGCACTCCTCCAGCATGCACGATAGCTCATCAAATACTCTGATCATATTTTTTAACCAAAACTCTTCTCTCTCCGGTTCATCATCAACACTAGCCCAAAATTCGTCAGCCCCATGCTTTCAGATTCTATCCGCTAGAGGTTTCTCTCTCCTAACCATTTCTACTCCATGAGGAGCTATAGGGGTAGGTTGTGGAATCAGAGGAGGTGGAGTGTCCAGATTCGCACAAACAAACTCCGAGTACCAAGCATCCATCATACAGAGGTAGGCTTCTCTAGCCCCTCCACCTTGACTCATCGTCACGGGCTCACTTTCAACTGGCACAGTCCCTTCAACGAGAGCTGGCGCATTACTTTCCTCATCATCCGCCATAGCTTCATCGAGATCCATTTACTCTATAAAAACATCATTTATATTCGTTAAGAGTTGTCATACTATCAACATACAACTATGGCATGTATAGCTAGACTCGTACTCACACTAGGTTAGTCCTAGAATCGACTAAATCATAGCTCTAATACCACTAAATGTAACACCCTTACCCGAGTCCAACGCTGGGACTGAGTACGAGGTATTACTAAACTGAGACACATTCATTCCAAAATTTACAAATCATAGAAAGCTTGATCAAATTTAAAACTTTTCAAACCTTGTCTAGAATTCCTTATTATGGGCTTACGAAGCCCAAAACAAGCTTTAAGGATGATTCGGAACCAAACTGGGTCTCTGGAAAATGACTCTTGAAATAGGGGAACATGCTTGTGTGGAAAGGGCAACACGCCCATGTGGCCTTCTTGACATGGCCGTGTTGAAGGCCCGTACAGTTTACACGGCCTAAACACATCGGGACACGCTTGTGTCCCTAACTCATGTGGAATTAATTCCTAATTCAAACCTACGGAGGTTTTCACACGGCCTGGCACACGCCCGTGTCCATAGCTCATGTCCCTCACACGGCTATGACACGCCTGTGTCTCAGCCCGTGTTTAAAAACCTTAACATTCTGTTTCTAATGTCAACAACCATTTAAGGGCACACGGCCAAGGCACACTCCCGTGTGTTAGGCCGTGTGGTGAATTTAATTCTACATTTAAGGTGCAAACTTCACACGGCCGTGTCTCTACCCATGTGTTTACTACCATGCATACTGACTTGAAATTTTAAGGTGTAGGGGACACATGGCTGAACAACACGCTCATGGGGCTGATCGTGTGTCTACCCGTCTGGACAAAACAAGGCTATCTACCAAGCCTTTTTGCCACCTTTACTTGTACCAACCTACACAAAAATAAATATCTCCTATTCATATAGCAATATAAGGCTAAATCAACCACAATATAACATTCAAAGGCAAACCTCATAACACTCTAACAACCAAACATGCACTTGATCATTCATACATTTTGTTCATCCATGGAAACATCATCATTTGCAATTAACAATAATGAATATTAACCATTAACCATGGCCTTATACAAAAAAAAAGAAGGGTTTCATCCTAAGCCAACACAATTGGTTAGCTTAACAATATGACACATAACAAAAAGACTCAATCCCTATACATGCCATACTCAAGATAATAAAACTAACTATACCAAAAGCTTCGAGTGATAGTGTGAGCGATGCATCCGATGTTCCTTGATCCACGGGCTAATTTGGTGGCACTACAAGAAAATGAAAAGGAAAAGGGTAAGCACAAAGCTTAGTAAGATGCATGTAAATATCGAAATAACAACCATGTTACCACATGTGATAATACTCCCAATATATCATAACTCGCACAAAGAGTAAATGTTCATAACACAACTTACTCATGTTCATTCGTCACTATTCATACAACAAGAATAGAGTTCACATATCATCAATTTCATATAAGTACCTGTACCACTCACAACATGGTCATAAGCAGTATCATTTTGACATAAACTATAAATTTCCAGTTGAACCATTTGGAATACTATAGGATAATCACTAAGTCTCAAACATAGGGTACAATGCCGATGCCATGTTCCAAACATGGTCTTACACTGGCTCTCACATCTAAGTCAATGCCATGTCCCAGACAGGTCTTACACTGGCTCTCACTTATCTGTTTTGATGTCCCAGACAGGTCTTACACTAGCACACACATCACCCAAATATCAGGACATGGATATCCAAATTATTCCTAAGGTTCAACCGGGAGTCTCTACTACATCAATTCTCATTATGCACATTCACAGCAATAGTCCACAATTTATGACATATTAATTGTACGATACATAAATACAGATAAGTTACATTATTTATGTACATCTTACCTCGATACACAAAATGTAGGCAACTAATTGTATTTAATCTACTTGCTTGGTTTTTTCCCGGTCTAGGTCCAGATTGCGTATTTCTTGATCTATAATAATAAAATTTCACTCATTTAATCATCACATTAACAAAAACATACTACAATTCACAATTCGGTAAAATGAATGTTTTGCCCTTAGACTTCACAAAAATTACAATTTTTCCCTTAGGCTCGTAAATCAATTTTTATCGAGTTTCCTCATTAATAAGCCTAGTTGATATTTTTATACTTATAGCAACTCATAATTTAAAACATTTCACACAATTACCACCTATTTTACAAACTTTACAAAATAGCCCATTTATGTGTTTTCATGAAACCCCTTTCACAAAAGTTGTTTATTTAACAACCAAGATTCATTTTCTTCCATAAAATTTCAGCTAACCACATAAATGCTTTCATGGAAAACCCCATACTTTCATTCATTTTGCGAAATAGTCCCCTCATTAGAAAGCTCATGCTACCAGGGGTCCAAAAATACAAAAATCATCAATAATAACTTTCTAAATGACTTACTTGCAAGAGATACAAATGGCTAATATTTTGAGCTCTCTAAACCCCTGAGTTGCTGAAAAATATTGGTGGAGAAGATGACACTATAGTGTTTCTTTTCTTTATTTTTATTTTAGTCAAATAAGTTACCAAATGTCTACCTAACCTAGTTAACATGACTCTCTTTGTCCCTATGGCCAGCCACTTCTCTTAAAAAGGGTCTAATTGCACTTTAACCCCAAATTATGGTTATATAGCTATTTAACACATCTAGCTAGTAAAACAAAACTTCTTCCCTTTATACGATTTAGTCCTTTTTTTGTAATTGAGCTTACAATCACTAAAATTAATTCACCAAAATTTTCATGCACTCATATAATCATGCTATAACACCAAAATAATAATAAAAAGACTTCTCCAAATCTGAATTTGTGGTCCCGAAACCACTATTTCGACAAGGCCCAAAATCAGGGTGTTATAGCTGCTGCTTTCAGACTATCTCATATTACTTCCAGTTTTTCTTCTGTTTCTCTGATCAAATGAACCTTGTGTATCTTATTCTCACTAAGCTTTGACAAATACAATGGTGTGCAACATTTTCGACCATATAAGGCTTCGTACAGTGCCATTTTAATGCTTGATTGAAAACTATTATTATACGCGAATTTAATCAATGGCAATTACTATTCCCACGTACCCTCAAACTCAAGTATACAACGTCTTAACATATCCTCGAGTATCTGAATAATCTGCTTGGATTGTCCATCCGCCTGTGGATGAAAAGAAGTGCTAAAGTGTAGTTTCGTATGTAACGCCCCTTACCCATGTTCAACATCGAAACAGGGTACGAGGTATTACCAGAACATAACACATACCATTAAACAAAATCGAGATAGAAATATGTCATCCAATTAGATAATGTATCATTATAACATATGTCTTGAACAATATTAGCCAACTTCAATGGCTTTGTACAAAATAATTGGTCAAATACTGTAACCAATATTTTAAACCTAGGTAATTATGACACCTATCAAAATAACGAAGCCTACTATACATGCCATAATTCAAAATGTCTAGTTTAAATACCCAAAAGTATTGATACTGCGGGCAGATCTTCAACGATCCTTAACTCCTGTGCAAGCTGGACGACACTATAAAACAAAAGAGAGAAAAGAAAGTAAGCTTATAGCTTAGTAAGTAAGTATATAAATAATAATTAAAGAATCTAATATGTTTACACAATAACTCAAGTGTATCTACTTTAATTTCACTATTTACTCCACTTTGATCAAGTTGACTCTCCTATGTCATGTTCACTAAATAAATCATAACTCGAGTTACAAAACTCGAAATTCAAATCTGTAAAATTTTCCTGAAACTAGACTCATATTACTTCTTACTAAAAAGATTTCAGAATTTTTGGTCTAGCCAATTAGTACATTTTATTAGTTAAAATTTCCCCTATTGTACAGCCTTATGGATCTGACCTCTATTTACTACGAATTGATTTTCTCCTAGTAAAAAAGTAAAATAGCCATGAAATTTGTTTCATTTACAACTAGACTCAATAAGGAATCTAGGAATATAAACTATATTTCTTAATTATTTTTGTACAATGTTTAATGATTTATCAAATTCAGAACAGGGGATCACATAGTCATTCTGGACAAGTCACACACATATGTAAATATCAGAAAATATAGAGTTCTTTTACTCGTTCTGTTTCTCTTACATGAGAATAGACTCATTACGCTTTAATTTAATATCTCATTTAGCCTCTAATTAAATTCCTACTATTTTTGGTGATTTTTCAAATTCACGTCACTACGACTGTCCAAAACAGTATTATTGTAAATTCACTCTTTCACACTTTCTTTGTATTAACCTCATTTAGCATACATATCACAATTCATTTTTACCACATTTCATACATCACAAGTATAGGTCCATGATTACAATGTCACCATAAAATCATCTCGTTGAACACTTCAGATCAATTCTCGATACTTGGTAGTTTCAGCACAAAGCTCCACCGATCATATTTCATATAATTCGGCTCTCTTATACACATGGTGGACACTTAGTACCACCTATGTGACCTAGCCAATTTATCTCGTAGCTCTCTTTTCTACATGGTGTCCTTCACTTGGGATCACACATGAGACCTAGCTACATTTATCTCTCCCGTAGCTCTCTTGTCTACATAGGATACATCCCGTATCACACATGTGACCTAGCTACTACATAGTATCTCGTAGCTCTCTTGTACACATGATGTGCACTCATCGCCATACATGTGACCTAGCTACATTCCATCTATATTATTTAATCTTTCCGAATGTTCAACCGGGATTTCTCTCTCTATTACTTATTTCCATTCTTTCAATAGTCGATTTATGCTCCAAAATTAGCTAAAATATATATAATAGGCTGAAATATAAAAATTTAAATGAAATTAATGTATTATTTACATACAAACTTACCTTGGTGCAAAATATGGGAATTTTGCAATTTAGTCCAAAATATTTTCTTTCCCCCGTTCGAGGTCGATTCCACGCCTTTCTTGATTATTGAGCTTGAAAGCTTGGAAAAACCCTAGTTATGGAGAACATGTAACTTTCGGCCAAGCTTAAATGAAGATGAACACATTTTTGTGTTATTTTTCCCATTTTATTTCATTTAATATACAAATAACCAAAATGCCCTTACTACTAAACTCTCTAAAAATTCCATCCATGTCCAAATTTTTTGTCCATATAAAGTTTAATGGTCTAATTGCCATTTAAGGACCTCTACTTAAAACCCCCATTTCAATCAAGTACTTTATGAACTAGAACACACACATTTTTCACCTATTTCAATTTAGTCCTAAACGTTAAATTAAACACCCAATCAATAAAATTTCGCAACGAAAGTTTCACACAATTATGCAATCATAATATAAACACTAAAACTAAATCAAAATAATTTTTTTTCAACCTCTGATTCATGGTTTCGAAACCACTTTCTATTTTGGCCCTAAATCGGGCTGTTACAACTCTCCCCCCTTTAGGGATTTTCGTCCCTGAAAATCTTACCGGTAAAGAGATTTGGGTACTGTTTTCTCATGGCTTCCTCCGGTTCCCATGTAGCTTCGTCTGCTCTATGTCTTTGACATAACACTTTCACTAAAGCTATGCTTTTCTTTCTCAATTGTTTTACTTCTCGAGCCAAAATCTTAATCGGTTCCTCATCATAGGTCAAGTCCGATCGAATCTCAATTTCTGTTGGAGAAATCACATGTGAAGGATCAAAACGATAACGTCGCAACATTGATATATGAAACATGTTATGAATTCTTTCAAATTCTGCTGGTAATGCCAACCGATATGCCACTGGTCCAATCCTCTCAATAATCTCGTACGGCCCAATAAAACGCGGACTCAACTTGCCTTTTCAGCTAAATCTTAGAATCTTTTTCCATGGTGACACCTTCAAGAACACTCTATCACCCACCTAAAATTCAATCTCTTTTCTTTTTAAATCCGCATATGACTTTTGTCGATCTGAAGCAGTTTTGAAGCAATCACAAATTATTTTTACTTTCTCTTCGGTTTCTTTAACTAAATCAACTCCGTGAATCTGTTTCTCACTAAGTTCGGTCCAAGATAAAGGATTCTGACACTTGCAACCATATAAGGCTTCGTACGGTGCCATCTGTGTACTTGACTGAAAATTGTTATTGTAGGCAAATTCAACCAAAGATAGATATTTCTCCCAACTGCCTTCAAATTCTAAAACACAGCATCTAAGCATATCTTTGAGTACCTGGATTACTCCTTCTGACTGACCATCTATTTGTGGATGAAATACGGTACTAAAATTCAATTTTGTACCCAAAGCTTCTTGTAACTTTTTCCAGAATCTCAAGGTAAACCTTGGATCAATATCTGATATTATAGACATAGGTACCCCGTGCAACCTCACAATTTCAGCAATATATGATTCAGCTAATTTATCAAGTGAGTAATCGATATGTACCGGTATAAAGTGAGCCGACTTTGTTAACCTATCAACCACTACCCAGACAACATCCTTCATTTTAGGAGTCAGAGGCAAACCGGTTACAAAATCCATGGTAATCCTATCCCATTTCCACTCAGGTACCATTACCAATTGGAGTAATCCTGAAGGCACTTGATGCTCAGCTTTTACTTGTTGACAGATCAAACACTTGGTTACAAATTCAGAAATGTCCCTTTTCATACCTCGCCACCAATACAACTTCTTTAAATCATTATACATTTTGGTGCTACCAGGGTGAACCGACAAACAGCCACTGTGCGCCTCATGTAATATTTTCTGAATCAATTCATCATTTTTTGGTACACATATCCTGTCTCGAAACATCAAACAGTCATCCGGTCCAACTAGAAAATCTGAGTCACAACTCGATTCGCACTGAGTTCTCTTGGCTCGCAACTCACTATTGTTCTTTTGAGCATCACAAATTAGCTGGAGAAATAACGGTTTAACCCTCATCTCTGCCAAGATTGACCCATCATCAGACAATGCTAACCTCGTATTCATGGCTCTCAAAGTAAAAAGAGATTTCCTGCTCAAGGTGTCAGCAACTGCATTCGCTTTTCCCGGATGATAATCAATCACTAGCTCACAATCTTCAATAATTCAAGCCATCTCCGCTGTTGCAGATTCAAATCCTTTTAATTCATTAAATACTTCAAACTTTAGTGATCAGTAAAAATTTGGCATTTTTCACCATATAAATAATGTCGCCAGATCTTCAAGGCAAAGACAATAGCGGCCAATTCCAAATCATGTGTAGGATAGTTCTTCTCATGCGGTTTTAACTGTCTCGAGGCATAAGCTACCACTTTACCCTCTTGTATTAGCACACATCCAAGGCCTATTAATGATGCATCACTATAAATTATGAACTCTTTCCCTGGCTCGGCCTGTACTAAAATTGGTGCTTCAGTCAATCGTGCTTTCAGCTTTTCAAAACTCTACTAACATTTATCAGTCTATTCAAACTTAACATTCTTTTGCAGAAACATAGTCATAGGAGAGGCAATCATCGAAAATCCCTCGAAAAAATGTCTATAATACCCGGCCAAGCCTAAAATGCTTCTAACCTCGGATACATTCTTTGGCGGTTTCCAATCAATGATCGTGGAAATTTTGCTCGAATCCACCCGAATACCATCACCAGAGACTATATGTCCCAAAAATTCGAATTCACAAAGCCAGAACTCACGTTTACTAAACTTAGCAAGCAGTTTCTTTTCTCTCAAGATCTGCAATATGGTTCTCAAGTGTTCAGCATGCTCAGACTTATCCTGAGAATAAATTAGAATGTCATCTATGAACATTACTACAAACTTATGCAAATATGGCCGAAAGATTCGGTTCATCAAGTCCATAAATATAGCTGGAGCATTTGTTAAGCCGAAAGGCATCACAAGGAACTCATAATGTCCATACCTTGTCCTAAAGGCGGTTTTCGGCACATTCTCAAATTCTTAACTCTCAACTGGTAGTAACCAGACCTCAAATTGATCTTTGATAACACTATTGCCCCTTTTACCTGATCGAATAAATCATCAATCCTCGGTAACAGATACTTGTTATTTATAGTCACCTTATTGAGCTGACGATAATCCATGCAAAGCCTTGTTGAGCCATCCTTCTTCTTTACGAACAATATAGGAGCACCCCAGGGAGAGAAACTCGGTCTCACAAATCCCTTGTCTGTTAACTCTTGCAACTGAGCCTTCAAATCTTTTAATTCAGTCAAAGCCATTCTATATAGAGCAATCAAGATCGGTACAGTCCCCGGCAACAAATCAATGGCAAACTCTATCTCTCTGTTCGGAGGCAATCCAGGGAATTCCTCTGAAAATACATCTGGAAATTCACAAACTATCGGTACTAATTCAAGCTTCAATTCAGATAGCTCAGTATTCATTACATAGGCTAGATAAGCTTCACACCCTTTCCTCATGTATTTCTGTGCAGACATGTGCGAAATCGCCATAGGCAATTTATTTGATTCATCTATTTCAACCCACAGAATTTCACCATTTTCACATTTCAACTCTAGTGTTTTCTGTTTACAATCTACCTTGGCATCATACAATGTCAACCAGTCTATTCCCAAAATAACGTCAAACTCATCAAATGGTAACAGCATCAGATTAGCCGGAAAATAGTGACCTTGAATCATTAATGGGCAATTCTTGTAAACCTTATCAACTAGCACATATTGGCCTAAGGGGTTCGACACTTTAACTGTAAACTCAGTAAACTCAACAGGCAACTTCTTATTAGATACTAAATTCATACAAATATAGGAATGAGTAGACCCAGGATCAATCAATGCAATAACAATAGTATCATAGAGAGAAAATGTACCAGCAATCACATCAAGAGATGATGCATCCTCTCGGGCACGTATAACGTAAGCTCTAGCAGGTGCTCTAGCTTCTGATCTTGCCATTGAGTCTTTCATTACAGTTTTACTACTAGCTCCACTTTCAGTATTTCTCGCTGGTCTACCTCTGCTAGTGGTAGTACTCTGTCTAGTACTCTAAAATTTTTCTTCTTTAACTTTCTGCGGACAGTCTCTGATAAAATGCTTGTGAGAACCACACCTGAAACAAGCTCGCTCGTTTCCCCAACACTCACCAAAATGTTTCTTACCACATTGCTGACATTCGGGCTTTCTAGACCGTACATTACCCACACTTGCCACTGAAGTAGCTTGAGCTTTAGACCCCAAATATGCTCTACCACAATCTCTGTGTGAATCCCCAGCTGAAACTATCATTCGAGGGTTTGTCTCTTCGGACCTCTTTGATTGAGATTGAAATGACTTGCTTATCGGCCTCTTTCTAGCATCTCGGGCCTCAATGGCAGCTTTTCTTCTTTCTTTGTTTAATTCTTCGGCTTTAAGAGCTCGATCAACCAATACTACAAATTCTTTCAGCTCCAGAATTCCCACAAATACTTTAATGTCCTCATTAAGCCCATCCTCAAATCTTTTGCACATAATAGCATCGGTGGACACACATTCCTGGGCATACTTGCTGAGTCTTATAATTTAGCATTCATACTCTGCCACAGACATCTTTCCCTGCTTCATTCAAGGAACTCCTTTCGTTTTTGATCAATAAATCGCTGACTTATGTATTTCTTTCTAAATTCTTCCTGGAAGAAATCCCAAGTAACCCTTTCTTTTGGCACCACTGCTACTAAAGTCTTCCACCAATGGTAGGCCAAATCTCTCAAAAGTGATACAGCACACTTTAAGCACTCCTCGGTTGTACATGAGAGCTCATCAAATACACAGGTAAAATTTCAAGCCAGAACTCTACTTTCTCGGGATCATCGTCGATCTTTGCTCTGAACTCTTCGGCCCCTTGTTTTCGAATCTTGTCGACCGGAGGCTTGTTCATTCTTACCGAATCTATGCCTTGAGCAGCTACAGGAACCGTCTGAGGTATGGAAGGGGGTGGAGGTGGTTGAGCATTTGGGTTTGCTCGAATAAACTCAGTATACCAATTGTTCATCATTTGGAGAAAAGCATCCCAAGCCTCATCTCCCTGTCTCAATGTCTCAGGTCTACTTTCTACAGGCGTGGTCCCTTGTACGGGAGCCGGCGCATTACTAGCAGCATCATCAGCCGCAGTTCCATCGAGAGCCATTACTATATTAAAACAAAACATAGTTTAGAATAATCAGGAGTCACCACACTATCACAGTATATTTATGGCATGTATAGCAAGACTTTTACACACACTATATTAGTCCGAGAACCAACTAAACCATAGCTCTGATACCACTAAATGTAACACCCCTTACCCGTGTTCAACACCGAAACAGGGTATGAGGTATTACCAGAACATAACACATACCATTAAACAAAACTGAGATACATATGTCTTGAACAATTTTAGCCAACTTCAATGGCTTTGTACAAAATAATTGGTCAAATACTGTAACCAACATTTTAAACCTAGGCAATTATGACACGTATCAAAATAATGAAGCCTACTATACATGCCATAATTAAAAATGTTTAGATCAAATACCCAAAAGTATTGATAGTGCGGGCAGATCTTCAACGATCCTTAACTCCTGTGCAAGCTGAAAGACACTATAAGACAAAAGAGAGAAAAGAAAGTAAGCTTATAGCTTAGTAAGTAAGTATATAAATAATAATTAAAGAATCTAATATGTTTACACAATAACTCAAGTGTATCTACTTTTAATTTCACTATTTACTCCACTTTGATCAAGTTGTCTCTCCTGCGTCATGTTCACTAAATAAATCATAACTTGAGTTACAAAACTCAAAATTCAAATCCGTAAAATTTTCTTGAAAGTAGACTCATATTACTTCTTACTAAAATGTTTTTAGAATTTTTGATCTAGCCAATTAGTATAGTTTATTAGTTAAAGTTTCCCCTTGTTATACTACTCGGCACCTTTGTTCACTACGAAATGATTTTCTCCCAGTACAAAAGACAAATAGCCATGAAATTTGTTTCATTTAAAACTAGACTCAATAAGGAATCTAGGAATATAAACTATATTTCTTAATTATTTTTGTACAATTTTTAATGATTTATCGAAGTTAGAACAGGAGATCACATAGTCATTCTGAACAAGTCACACACAAATGTAAATATCTCAAAATATAGAGTTCCTTTACTCGCTCTGTTTCTCTTACATGAGAATAGACTCATTAAGCTTTAATTTAATATCTCATTCAGCCTCTAATTAAATTCCTACTATTTTTGTGGATTTTTCAAATTCACGTTACTGTGACTGTCCAAAACAGTATTATTGTAAATTCACTCTTTCACACTTTCTTTGTTTTAACCTCATTTAGCATACATATCACAATTCATTTTCACCACATTTCATACATCACAAGTATAGGTCCATGATTACAATGTCACTGTAAAATCATCCCGTTGAACACCTCGGATCAATTATCAACACTTGGTGGTTTCAGCACACAACTCCACCCATCATATTTCATATAATTCAGCTCTCTTGTACACATGGTGAACACTTAGTACCACCCATGTGACCTAGCCAATTTATCTCGTAGCTCTCTTGTCTACATGGTGTCCTTCACTTGGGATCACACGTGCGACCTAGCTACATTTATCTCTCACGTAGCTCTCTTGTCTACATAGGATACATCCCGTATCACACATGTGACCTAGCTACTACATAGTATCTCCTAGCTCTCTTGTACACATTATGTGCAATCAGCACCATACATGTGACCTAGCTACATTCCATCTATATTATTCAATCTTTTTGAATGTTCAACCGAGATTTCTCTCTCTATTACTTATTTCCATTTTTTCAATAGTCAACTTATGCTTCAAAATTAGCTAAAATATATATAATAGGCTGAAATATAAGAATGTAAATGAAGTTAATGTATTATTTGCATACAAACTTTCCTTGGTGCAGAATATGGGAATTTTGCAATTTAGTCCAAAAGCTTTTCTTTCCCCCGTTCGAGGTTGATTCCACGCCTTTCTTGATTATTTAGCTTGAAAGCTTGGAAAAACCCTAGCTATGGAGAACATGTAACTTTCGGCCAAGATTAAATGAAGATGAACACATTTTTGTGTTATTTTTTCAATTTTATTTGATTTAATATACAAATGACCAAAATGCCCTTACTACTAAACTTTCTAAAAATTCCATCCATGTCCAAATTTTTGTCCATATAAAGTTTAATGGTCTAATTGACATTTAAGGACCTCTACTTAAAACCCCCATTTCAATCAAGTACTTTATGAACTTGAACACATACATTTTTCACCTATTTCAATGTAGTCCTACATGTCAAATTAAACACCCAATCGATAAACTTTTGCAACAAAATTTTCACACAATTATGCAATCATAATATAAACACTAAAACTAAATCAAAATAATTTTTTTTCAGCCTCGAATTCGTGACTTCGAAACCACTGTTCTATTTTGGCCCTAAATCAGGCTGTTACATCGTACCTAAAGCATCTTGCAGTTTCTTCCAAAACCGTGATGTGAACCTCGGATCTCTATCTGATACAATAGAAATAGGTACTCTGTGCAATCTCACAATCTGCGAAATGTACAACTCAGCAAGCTTATAAAGTGAATAGTCTATACAAACCAGAATGGAATGAGCCGATTTAGTCAATATATCAAAAACTACCCAGATTCCATCTTTCTTACTCAGTGTCAAAGGTAAACCCGATACAAAATCCATCTTGATTCTATTCCATTTCTACTCCGAAATCATAATCAGTTGTAACAAACCAAGTGGCACCTGATGTTCAACTTTGAATTGTTGATAGATCAAACATTTTGAAACAAAGTATGAAATATCTCGTTTCATACCATGCCACCAATAAAGCTGTTTCAGATCATTATACATTTTAGTACTGCCCGAATGAACAGATAACCGACTACTATGAGCTTCATTTAAAATTGTCTGAATCAACTCTGAATTTCTTAGAACACATACTTGGCCTCTGAATCTCAAACAACCCTCAGTATCAACTTGGAATTCTGAATTAGTACTCAAATCACATTGAGCCAGTTTTGCTAACAATTCATTATCAATCTTCTGAGCCTCATAAATCTTCTGAATAAATAACAGTCTTGCTTTCAACTCAGCTAAAACCGAACCATCATCAGAAAAAAGTTAACTGAGTATTCATCGCACGCGACGGAAACAATGATTTTCGACTTAGAGCATCAGCAACAACATTTACCTTTCCCGGATGGTAGTCAATTACAAGCTCATAATCTTTTAACAACTTTAACCATCTTTGCTATCGTAGATTCAGATCTTTCTGAGTCATCAAATATTTTAAGCTTTTGTGATCGGAATAAACGTGATATTTCTCACCAAACAGATAGTGGCGCCAAATCTTCCAACATGAACACAATAGCTGCCAATTTCAGATCATGTGTCAGATAGTTCTTTTCATGCGACTTTAATTGTCTCAAGGCATAAGCTATGACTTTGCCTTCTTGCATCAAAACACAGCCTAAACCATTCAATGATGCATCACTATAGATCACAAATTCTTTACCTGATCTGGTTGAACTAACATCGGAGCTTCAGTTAATAGAGCTTTCTACTAATCAAAACTTTTCTGACACTTTTTAGACCATTCAAATTTCATATCTTTCTGAAGTAATTTTGTCAATGGAGTCGAAATCATTGAGAAGCCTTTTATGAATCGTCGATAATAACTAACAAGTCCCAGAAAACTGTAGACTTAAGAAATATTTCTCGGAGGCTTCCAATCTAAAATAGCTTGAATCTTGCTCAAATCAACTCAAATGCCAGATATTGACATAACATGTCCCAAAAAACCAACTTCTCGCAACTAGAATTCAAACTTGCTTTGTTCACATATAACTGCTTATCTCGTAAAGTCTATAGCACTATTCTCAAATGTTCAGCGCGCTCAGTGTCATCACACAAACAAATCAAAATGTCATCAATGAATACGACAACAAATCGATCTAAATACAGTCTAAAAATTCTATTCATCAAATCGATAAAAACAACAGGTGCATTCGTTAATCCAAAAAGCATAACTAGAAACTCATAGTGTCCGTACCTTGTTTTGAATGCAATTTTTAGAATGTCTGAATCTTTTACTCGCAACGGATAGTAACCTAATCTCAAATCTATCTTTGAAAACACGGTAGCTCCTTTCAGCTGATCAAACAAATCGTTAATTCGGGGTAAAAGATATTTGTTCTTGATAGTCTATTTTTTCAACTGACGATAATCAATGCACATTCTCATTGTGCCGTCTTTCTTTTTCACAAGCAAAATCGGTGCACCCTAAGGAGAATAACTCGGTCGTGCGAATCCTCTATCTGTCAATTCTTGCAACTAAGCTTTCAACTCTTTTAATTTAGTCGGCGCTATTCTCTATGGAGCTATCAATAACTGAGTTGTTCCTGGCACTAACTCAATACCAAATTCAACCTCTCGGATCTGTGTTAAACTGGTAACTCTTCAGGAAACCCATCTGGGTAATCACATACAATTGGTACCGATTCAATCTTCTTTTCAGCCACTTTCGTGTAAAGTACATAAGCTAAATAAGCTTCGCAACCCTTTCTCACATATTTTTGAGCTAACATCATTAAAATCACTATGCCAATCCGTTCAAAGCATCTGATTCAATTCAAATAACCTCATTACTCTGACATCTCAAATTAATCATCTTTCGTTTGCAATTCACAATAGCATCATGCAATGTTAACTAATCCATGCCCAAAATTATGTCAAACTCGTCAAATGGTAACAACACCAAATTGGTCAGAAAGCAATTATCCCAAATCATCAATGGACAATTCTTGCACACTTTATCAACCAATACACACTTGCCTAAGGGGTTTGATACTCTAATTACAAATTCTGTAGACTCTACAGGAAAAGTCTTACTAGATACTAAATTCACACATATATACAAATGAGTAAACCCTGGATCTATCAATGTAATAACTTTAGTATCATAGAGAGTAAAAGTACCAGTAATAACATCTGGAGATGACGCTTCTTCTTGTGCTCGAAAAGTATTGGCTTGTGCAGGTGCTCTAGCATCAGATCTTACTGTAGTGTCTCACGTCACACCTATACCACTACTCACATTTCCCGTGTTTCTCGGTGGTCTACCTCTAGCTGCAGTATTACTCAGCCTTATGTTCTGAGCATTATCTCTTTCAGCTAACTGTGGGCAATCTTTTATAAAATAATCTCGTGAACCACAACTATAACAAGCTCTGTTATTACTTTTCCCCCAGCAATCTCCAAAATGCCGTCTGCCACATTGTTTACACTTAGGCTTTACATCCTTTGCGTTACCAACACTCAATACTGAGGAAATTTGAGCTTTAGGATTGGTGTATTGCTTTCCACGATCTTTATTCTGATATCTCGTTGAAGCTATCGATCGATCAATAAAATCTCTAGATTTGTTTGATGAGGATTGACAAGGTTTCTACATTGATCTTTTTCTCGAATCTCTAGTCTCTGAATCTGTTTTTCTCTTTTCTTTGCTGAGATCCTTGATTTTAGAAGCCCTCTCAACCAATACTACAAATTCTTTTAGTTCAAGTATCTAGACTAACAGTTTTATGTCTTCGTTCAATCCATCAATAAATCTTTTACACATGATCTCTTCAGTAGACACATATTCCCAGGCATGTTTGCTGAAATGTACGAATTCTCTTTCATGCTCAGTCATAGTCATCCGACCTTATTTCAATTCCAAAAACTCTTTATTTTTCTGATCGAGGAATCTCTAGTTTATGTACTTTTTTCAGAACTCGGTCTGAAAGAATTCCCAGGTAACTCCTTCTTTAGGAACCACCGATGTTAACGTTTTCCACCAGTGATATGCATTATCTCTAAGCAAAGATACTACGCATTTAATACATTCTTCTGGAGTACAGGACAATTCATCAAATACTCAGATAGTGTTCTCAAGCCAGAACTCAGCCCTCTCGGCATCATCATCAACTGTTGCCCGAAATTCTTCATCCCCGTGTTTACGAATCTTATCAACATGTGGCTTACTTAATCGAATCGGATCTATTACTTGTGGCACAATCGGGATTGCTGAGGAGCAACTGGGGGTGGAGGTTGTTGAGTAGTCGGATTCATTCGTATGAATTCTGTGAACCACTAAGTCATCATTGGAAGAAGGCTTGCATAGTGTCTCCTCCCCAACTACTAGATATCAGCCTAGATTCGACAGGCGCTACCCCTTAAGCGGGAGCGGGCACATTGCTCTCAACTTCATCATCTATCACTCGTGCAGGATCCATTAGCTATATGAAAAACACACTTAAACTGTCAGAAATCATCACACTATCATAGTTCATATATATGGCATGTATAGATAGACTCTTACACACTACGTTAATCCTAGAATCGACTAAACTGTAGCTCTGATATCAACCAAATGTAACACCCTTAACCCGTATCTGTTGCCAAACTAGGGTTAAGAGGCATTACCAGACATATCAAAACATTTAACATTCATTTCACAATCATCATAGAATCATAGGTCATACATCAATACAGAGTCCCTTACATAGGTCAACAAGACCTTAAACATGCTTTAGAAAGGGTCAAGACTAAATCAAACACATACAAAATTTTTTGAAACTTAAACATTTTTCAAAGTTATCAAGGTCACATGACCTTGTGAAGAGGCCTTGCGCCTCACACAATAATCGAAACACCTGTGTGTCTAAACTGTGGAAAACAGGGCATACATACTGACTTAACCACACGGCCACAAGACACACTCGTGTGCCTTGGCTGTGGTTGAAACTGACTTGGGTCACACGGTTGACTATACACCCGTGTGTTCGACCTGTATACACTTCAAAATGGCCACACATGCCCATGTGCCAAGGCTGTCTGCTTCACATGGCTACCAGACACATTTATGTGTTTAGGCCGTGCTCAAGACTGACTTGTAAAACTAAGTTACAGCAAGCACACGGTCGAGACACATGCCCATGTGCTCAACCGTGTAGAGTGAAATTGGGCTTGGTTTAAGCCACATTTCCCACCTATCTTAAGCATACCAAAACTAAAACATTTTTGCATCATTTATAGACAACCAAATCAACCATTTCATACATATTCCATAACATCCAAATACCATCTAATTCACTACTCAATTCCACAACCTAAATACACCAAAATCATTAAAACTCCCATAAGTTTCAAAAGTATAATCTCATCATCTTATCACCTATTTCATACCACAAAATTTACCATTACAACATATCACAATTAGACTATCACATAAGCAATATATACATCATATAACTTACTTAGCAACACACCATTTAAGCCAACTTAAGAAACAATACATATCAACATCTACAAGCCAAAACTCATGGCTAATATTCACAACACAACACATACCAAAATGACACTAGTCTATGCATGCCATATACCATATATAAAACTCTCAAAATGGTACCAAAATAGATCTCCGATAGTGTGAATGAGTCACTGATGATCCCCGTATCTGAGCTAGCTTCATAACACTATAAAACCGAGAACATTTCACATAGTAAGCTTTGAAGCTTAGTAAGTTCGTACTAAATATAATCAATAATTTATATAACACAAAACTTCAACTAATAAACACTTAGTAGTTCTCAAATCATCCATCAATTCTATTCCATCACAATTAATATGTTCATACTAATTCATCAAGCTTTATACACATAGTATCATCTACCACATAGATTTCGTACATACCTGAACTTTCCCGTATTTATTCATTTTCATTCTCATCTCTCATTCGAATACATTAATTCATTCAGAAGTGTAATGCCCCAAATCTTTGTTAATTTATTTGCATGTTATGTGGCATGTTGGCTTGCTTGATGTATTGGTTAAAGGTCTTGAGAATGTCTGAGAAGTCTTGAGTTCAAACCTGGACTTTAGCAAAATCTTTGCTTCTTTTAGAATAACCCTTTTTTGCTGATAATAGGCTTTTAAATTATTGAGTGTGTTGCTTGACATAAAGGGCTTGCTAGTTAGGTGGCTAGGGGCATGTCAGCGCAAAGGGTATTTTGGTTTTGTTTTGCTCCTAACGTGGGGAATGTGTTGTAGTAGGATTGAAATTGGAGTGTTAAAGGAGTAAGAGGTGTTGGGGTCGAATCTTAGGGAGTGGTTGGAAGGATTTTCGGTTGTTAGGGAGTTGGGTAAGTAGGATAAGGATTGAGTGATTTTAGGAGTGATATGGGGAGTAAAAATAGGGATTTGAGGAGAGTAGTAGTGGGTGTGCCGTTTGTGGACTCTCATACTTGTCATTTTTGGCTTTTGGGAAAAAGTTGAACATTTGGTCATTATTTTGTTTCGGTTCTTTCTTTCTTAGTGAATTTTAACCTCTCTATATTGGTTTTGGCTTTTTGTCTTTTTGGGTATTTTCGGTTTGTTGTTGACTACCGATCTCTTTTGTTCCTCTTCTTCCTAGCATCTATACTCATTAGCCAAATATTCATTTCAGCCCTCTTCCCTTTATCTTTTGGTTTTGACCTGTTGAAATCGATTCATTCATTTTTCCTTTCTTTCTTCTTTCTCTACATTGACCCTCGGTGAATCGATCATTCTTTTGTTATGCTCTGGCAACTTTGGGGGGGTAAGTGCTATTTTGTTGGATTCTATTTCTACTCATCCCTTTCTTCTCCTACCAAATTTATGGTTCGCGTTTAACACCTTTTTTTTAATCATCAATTAGGGGAGTGGTATTGCTAGTTGTTGGAGCAGCTATCCTTTGGGGGTTTTCAAATCGATTGTTCTCATTCTCTAGTAGGGTTTTTAAATCGATTGCTCTCATTCTCTAGTAGTGGTTTACACTACGGTAAGTGGTTGTACGGCTAGTTCTGTAACACCCCGTACCCGAGACCGTTGCCGGAGTCGGACACGAGGGGTTCACAGACCAAATTCGCTTACTATCGCAGTCCATTTTAAAATTTTCCAGGCAGTTGGCTAACTGCGACACTGTCACCTTAAAAATCATATCTTGAGTTTCACAACTCGAAAATCAGTTTCGTAATTTTTCCCTGAAACTAGACTCATATGCCCATCTACATATTTTTTCTAGAATTTTTGGTCGGGCCAATTAGTACAGTTTATTATTCAAATTCTCCCATGTTACAGGGATTGACTACACTGACCTTTGCGCATTACGACTTGGATATCTCCCTGCACAGAGCTTCAATACTGATGCCGTTTGTTTCTATAGAAACTATACTCAGAGAGGAATCTATACATATATGGCATGACTCCTAATTATCTCTGGTTAATTTATAATGAATTTCCAAAGTCGGAATAGGGAATCCAGAAACCGTTCTGGCCCTGTCTCACGAGAACCTGAATATCTCTTAACATACTGTCCATATGATCGTTTCGTTACTTTCTTATGAAAATAGATTCATCAAGGTTCATTTACATAATTTATTCATTATTTAATTCCAATCCTACTATTTTTAGTGATTTTCCAAATCTACATCACTGCTGCTGCCAGCATCTGCCTTTAAGGTAGACTTTACCTATTTCGTAGTTTCCATGATTCAACTAGCCCTTTTAGCATAAATAGCACAAATTATGATAGTGATTAACCATTCCATACCAAATGATTATAACATTATGCTCAAACATATATAAGCCATTTTCGCATGGCTATATACATTAACCAAAATATTCTTCTGCCACTAGTCTATTTTATACATGCCATAAGATAATCCGAAACATAGCAGTACCAAACAGTGGATAGTGATAGTGTGACTAGTTGCTGACGATCCCCGAGCCTGTAGCTTCGCAATGAGATCTATAAAACAGAGGAAACAGAGTAAACGGAGTAAGCATTACAATGCTTAGTAAGTTTTAAGCAGTGTCAACAGATAACAATCAAATTATAACATAGTTGTTCGTATTTTTATTTCACTCTTCCTTCGGGCATACCATCCCTTTACCGAATATGCACATCTCATCATATACAATATGCAGATAAACTTTCACATAAAAGTGAGCTCATGTGACATAGATATATCATATGATTTCACATCGCCTCTCACACTGATCCGATGTCACATAATCATAGGAATAGTCTCATAGATTGCTCTCGTATGTATCACATAACTACCTTATGATTTAGTGCAAATCAAGCTCACATATAAACTTGGAGTACATACCTGTTTAACCTTTCGCATTGAATATATTTCTAAGCAATTCTTATTACGAAGTCTTACCCGGACATAATCTCCACACGAAGTTATCAGGTCTTACCCGGACAAAATTCCCACACGTAGTCATCGGGTCTTTAGAGCTCGGATATAGTACGAGCACAAAGCTTACGGACATTAATCAGTGATAATATTCTCGCATAAAGCCTGCGGGGTTTTAACCCGGATATAGTACTGACACAAATGCCCTTCGAGACTTATCACATTTATGCACTTTCACATCCATCACGTTGGCCACTCGGCCCTGTCACATATATACACTTTCACATTCATCACATCGGCCATTAGGCCTTATCACATATATACACTTTCACATTCATCACATCGGCTATTAGGCCTTATTACATATATACACTTTCACATTCATCACATCGGCTATTAGGCCTTATCACATATATACACTTTCACATTCATCACATCGGCTATTAGGCCTTATCACATATATACACTCTCACATTCATCACATCGGCCATTAGGCCTTATCACATATATACACTTTCACATTCATCACATCGGCTATTAGGCCTTATCACATATATACACTCTCACATTCATCACATCGGCCATTAGGCCTTATCACATATATACACTTTCACATTCATCACATCGGCTATTAGGCCTTATCACACATATACACTTTCACATTCATCACATCGGCCATTAGGCCTTATCACATATATACACTTTCACATTCATCACATCGGCCATTAGGCCTTATCACATATATACACTTTCACATTCATCACATCGGCCATTAGGCCTTATCACATATATACACTTTCACATTCATCACATCGGCCATTAGGCCTTATCACATATATACACTGTATTGGCTGAATATACATCTATCATTTTCCAATATCACAATTTAGAATTCACATATGGGTTTAATCAATAGCTTATGAGCAACTAGAACAAGTTTATCAAGGTTTACAACACAATCTCAAATTCAGCACAAGCTGTTTTTCCTAAGCAATAGTCACTAAATCATTTATAACTGGAGCTACAAAACTCCAAATCACTTTCCGTTAATTTTTCCTGAATATAGACTCGTATATATTCTATCCATAAAATTTTCAAAATTTTAGGTTTGGCCAATCAATACCAGATTTTTCTTAAAGTTTCCCCTGTTTCACTGTTTGACTAATCTGACCACTCTTCACTACGAATCAGATTTCTCATTTTACAGAATTCAAAATGTGTTGTATTTGATTTCATTTGAAACTAGACTCATTAAGGAGTCTAAGCATATTAATTTTATCTTATAACCATTTTTGTACAATTTATAATGATTTTCTAAAAACGGAACAGAGGATTACAGTGTCATTCTGCACTGTCTCACATAACTTTAAATATCTCATTATCGGAAATAAATTTTCTTACACGGTTTCTTTATAAGAAACTAGACTCATTAAGATTTAATTTCATAATTTATTCAGCCTCCCATTCAACTCCAACAAGTTATGGTGATTTTCTAAATTCATGTTACTGCTGCTGTCCTGAGCAGGTTTATCACAATTTTACTCTTCTGACATATCCTTTTAGCACTTCATAATATCATATCCATTTGGCAACATATCATATCAATAACTTACCTATACTTCATAATAGCCATTAGGCTATATGCATAAAAATTTTCAATAGAGTTGTAATTCTTTTAATATGTGCTTAACATATCATACTAAATCATATTATAGGCTTTAATACTTAAAACTTGCCTCGATCGCTAATGTACGTCAATTCCGACTATTCGACCAATTTCCCTTTTTCCACGATCCGACTTTGTTTCCATAAGCTCTTGATGCTCAATCAACAATTTTTAACTTCAAATTTGCAAACAGCAATGTCATCACTTTACATAACAGAAATTAAATTTCATTACTTAAACTATCCACGACAATCACCTTCCGAGCACCTTAATTTTCTTTAAGCTAAACCACCTCATAGTATACATATACACATTCGGCTAATTATAAAACAAATCAGCACTCATAACCGAATCATTGACTAAAATCACATTCGGTAATATGCTTTTAAATAATTTCAATATTTATTAACATCTAAAACCAATTTGCTTGGGGTGCCATGAATTATTCAAATCGGCCGAATATCATTGAATCTCTAAAATCATGCTTATAACCACTTGGCCAAGTTTCACATTTCAAAGCCACATATATATATTATTCAAAGTATTTAACAACACTTAAAAATCCAAAACCATAAAACTCAATTCATATAACACCAAACTCAATGCTAAATCACCCTAGGCACATTTGGCACTAGCACAAGCACACACACATTTAACTTTTCTAAAATTCAACTTTAACAAGCTTCCTATGCTTCCATGATAAAAACTGAATGCTCATCTTACCACCAACATGCATATTTAATTATCTCAAGCCTCTCTTAATCAATTTTATTCATAATAGCATGAACTCAACAATCCATTACTCATACAAAACAACATAACCGAAAGCCTTGCTCATTCCAAAAATTCAAATCTCAACTTGGTCACAAAAATAACTTGATATCTCACCAACACAACATCAACACCAAGCAAGAATGATGCATCCATGGCCGAGTGTCATTTCCATCACATAGCAAGATTTAGACCATGGGCTAGGTAGAACTCAAGCTAACAACTAAAACATGCATGCATCTCATGGAACATCATCAAACATACCTTAGCCTAGTTACATGCATGGCCGAACCTCTTCAATCTTTCTTCTTCCTTCCTCCTTAAAATTTTCGGCCAAGGATGAACCAAAGGATGAACACTTTTTTTTTGTTTTTCTTTCCTTCAACTCACGGAAAGGGGGGGACAATCACACATATCCTTTCTTTTTTTTTGTTTCTCATCCTACTAACACTAATATTTTATTGCCCATGCTCTTTATTTTATTGTTTCCTCCCATGATGCACCAACACAACATGTCTATGACATGTTTTGCCCATCACCCTTTGTCCATCCTAATGTCATGGCCGGCCACTACTAGATGGGGGGGGAAATTGACATGCAAGTCCCCCTTTTTCAACATGCACTAATAGGTCCTTATGTTTTGATCTATCACATTTCAAAAATGTCACACATAAGCCCTATTGACTAAATTCACATGAAATTTACTAAATCGAAGCTTAAAATTTTCACACATTTATTTTAGACAATAAATATCATGTTCAAATAATTTGGTTACTCGGTTTAGCGGTCTCGAAACCGCTTTCCGACTAGGGTCAAATTAGGGGTGTCACAAGTTCATTTTATGGTCATGTATTATATTGGTTATATAATCATTTTGGAATGCAAGTAATTGTTAAAGGAAGTGGTAGTCAGTCGGGTGTGGGTCAGTGTAAAAGAAGAATCTCTAGTAGTTCTTCAAGGCAAGTATTGGTGGAATTATGGTGTTAAGTTTAAGAGTAAATGCTATTCATTTTTCCTTGGTTGATGGTGTATCTTGGTTGAATGTAGGCTTCGAGCTTTTGGCTTGTGGAGTAACCGCACTCCCCGTTTAAGGTGTGTAATCACATTTCCGTTAAGCATAAAGCAGCAAAAGTCGAAAATGTACGGCTGTTGACACTACACGAGCGTACGCTCGCTTGTGTGGTAAGCCGAATGCTCAAAATGTAGGCATTCATTCGAAAAGGCCACCATAAACGTTTTCATGGGCTTAGGCTGATATTTGGCCACGTTAAGCCAATATGGGCCGTGTGGGCCCCACGACCCATGGGTCAGTGAGGGCAAACTGCACAGATGTGAGGAGACTATTGGGCCGGCTGTGTTGTTTACATGGCCAAGGCCATTACTTGGGCTTATTGGGTCGCACGAGTATGTGGGCCCACATGAGCCATCCAATGGGCTTAGGCCCACTAATACTGTTTTAATATTAAGGTTGTATGGGTCACACGAGACGACTGTGGACCTACTGTTGGGTCGGTAAGTGTTCCTAAAACCTTAGTTATAAATTGATTGGTATGCCTTATGAGGTAAATGACAAAAATACCCTTATGTGATGCATGACTGTTTGAGCATGGGATTCTTATCGTATGTACATTTGTACTATATTGCATTGCATGGGGTGGGATATATATATTTTTGGAGGAAATGTACTATTCTGGAGTGTAGGGATAGGTGGGTCGATTTATTCCCCACATGGAGTGTAGGGCTGGACAGAGTGGAGTGTAGAGGATGGTTGGGTAGGATCTTTTTGTGCATTTCTGGTACTGTACTAAATTAGGCTAAGGCCACACTGTTACTGCTACTATATTGGGCCAAGGCCCATACTGGTATTACTGTTGATATGGACTTAAGCCCAGACTGTTCGACATTGTATGTTGGACTGTTTATTAATTAGGGTTTACACACTAAGTTCTATAACTCATCTTTTCCTGCTCAACTGTGCAGGAAATCCTTAGGCGGGTTGGTGCAGCGAGGGACTCAGAGGCAGCCACACCACTGTTTATAAGTTTGTTTTGACTTTAGTAAAAGTAGGTTTTTACTGGGGTATTTTATGTAATAAGGTCGTTTAAGTTTTACTTTTATTTGGGGATTTTATTAACTTGATTTATATCTGCTAGCCATAGGATTCGGGTTTTCAAAAAGTAAATGGTTTTCAACTATCACGTTACATAACCTGATATAACAGCTTCCGCAACGACAATGTTTAAAGTATACTAAGAACCTAGTATGAAACTTGTTTTACTAAATGAACTTGTAATTTGGAAAACGGAACAAACAAGTTAGATTTTCGAAAGAGCTACAAACAAAGCCTTAACAAAAATGAGCTTTTCTTTTAATTCTGAAATTTACAAAACTCACTCCAATGTGACATCATAGATATGGCCCTAACGTCTAGGCTGGGTTTGGGGTGTTACAAGAAGTCTTTCCATGTCTCAAGAATTTGCACACTTAGTGCTTTAATGGTTAGCCGAAGCTGAAACAATCTCACACATTTAGTGCCATCTCAAATAATCGAAGCTATCTCGGTATCGCATACTTAGTGCCTCATATAGCCTAAGCTATTCCATTTTGCACACTTAGTGCTATTTATAGCTGAAGCTATTTCAAATCGCACACTTAGTGCCGAACATAGTCGATTTATCATCTTACTCAAACCATAGTCAAATATATATACAATTTATACATTATCAAAGCATTAAAACATACTTCTAACATTATTTATCACGTACGAACTTACCTCGTAAACGAAATTGACGATTCGGATCTTTTACTCTATAACCTTCTATTTCCCCCGATCTAAATTTGAATTCCTCTTTTCTTGATCTATATGTATTCAAAATTAACCCTTTTATTCAAAAAATCATTCAATTCAATCCATATACACATATTCAGGGCATTTTTCAATTTAACCCTTACATTTTCACATTTTAACACTGTAGTCCCTATCTCACAAAAACACAAATTACTCCAAATTTCCATACACACTTTCTTATCCGAATATACATAGTGTTCATGTAAGCCCACACATTTCATTTATTTCATATTTTAGTCCCTAAAAATCTCATTTTTACTATTTAGCCTAAACTACTCAAATTCATCAAAAATTCAAAGACAAAACATGTTAACCCAACATCAAACTTCATAAAACTTATAATATCAACAATGACACAATTCAAAATCATCAAAAAAATCAAAAAATGAGACATGGGCTTGGTAGATTACTAAGCAACGATCACAAAAATGTAGAAATTATAAAAAACCGAGCAAAACTCATTCCTTAATCAAAATGAACAAGGGCCAAATATCAAAACCTAGCTTTGGCTTCTTCTTCTTTTAATTTTTGGCATGGATGAACACCAAAATGACTAATTTCATGCTTTTGGTTTATTAAAAACATAATAATTCATCATTTACTAATTTTCCCTTTATTAATTAACATACAATTCATGTTAATTAAGGCTATTAATGTCCATTAACCATGTAAATGGCATATAACCACATAAGGACCTCTCAAATAAAGAGACATAGCAATTAAGCACTCTAGCAAATAGCAGGCAACTTTTACATTTTACGCGATTAGGTCCTTTTATCAAATTAATCACAATTGATAAAGTTAACACATGAAACTTTCACACATGCTTAAACACATACTTTAAACATGAAAAATAATATTAAAATATTTTTTTGACTCAGATCTGTGGTCTTGAAACCACTATTTTGACTAGGGTTTAAATGAGGCTGTTACACAATTACCTTGTTATATAAAGGATTTAGCTCGGATGAGTAATCCCGATATAATACCTCTCAAACATACGATATGATTAGGGTTTAACCTAGAATGGTAATCCTAATCGAGCTCCTCTGAGCTTACGTTGTATAAAGGATTTGGCCTGGACTAGTAATCCTGTTATACGATATGTGGCTTGAGAGAGTGTTTCTTGGTTAAGTGCGCAAGGGGTACCCTTGAATAAGAAATTGACAAATTATTGAATCGTACACTTCGAGTGTACTATTTGAGTATCCATCGAGATTCAATGATTCAATAGACATATAACTCTTGGCTTGGCATAAAAAGCATTAGACGAAATGATAATGTCTTGAAAGAATATTGCTTGATGAGCTCATCTATTTTTACTTGACTTGTTTGTAAGTCTTATGACTAACATGTTTGATTGAAGGCATGTGCTTAGGAAATTTTGCTAATGGATGGAAAACATGATGTTGTATGCTTAAATTTAATAAATAGGATTGGTAAGTTTTGTTTCCGTTATACGAACTTACTAAGCATGTAATGCTTACTCCATTTATTTTCCCCTTGTTTTATAGTGCTCGAAAGCTTATGAAAGTTGGAAAATCATTAGAGTATTGTCACCCTATCAACTAGCTATTTTGGGTATATATAGCAAAACCGTTTTGGTATAATGGGAAGTTTAGGACAACTTGGCCAATAGTGGCTTGCAAATGATGTTTTGTAACCTACCCATTGGGATGGCTAGTAATGGTTTATTTTGGTATGATTAAGTAGATTATGATGTTATATTCATATGTGATATGTTATGTATATGTGATCTAATGATGCTAATGCCTAAGTTATTCCAAGGTAAGCTTACAAACACATATGCATTAGTGATATGCCTTGTTGAATGATGAGGATTACCCATTTTAAATGCTTGAATTGGTTGGTTTTGATGTGTGCTTCAAGTGCAAGTCTTGGGTGAAAATTTTGGTGAGAAATAGAGCTAGAAATGGCTTCATTTTGTCCATACAGGCATGTGTCTAGACCGTGTGTGACACACGGTCTGGTAACACGGGTATCTGGTTAGGCCGTGTGTCCCCTGCACTTTAATTTTGAGAAACAGAATGCTTAAAATTGGACACATGGGCAGAGACACGGGCGTGTGTCTCAGCCATGTGTGGCACATGGCCTAGAATAAAGGCGTATGTCTTGGTTGTGTGAAACCTGCACCTAATTTTGAATTAATTAATTAACCATACGGCCTAGCACACAAGTGTGTGCCATCGCCGTATGCGCAAGTCAGAGAGTTACATTGGGTCGAACATGGCCTCTAACACAGGCATGTCCCATGGTCACACGGGTGTGTCCCTTGGATCATACGGGCGTGTGAACGCTGTACATTGGAAAAATCTTATAAATTTATGAAAAATTCCCAAAGGTCCCGATTAAGTCCCGATTTGATTCTAATACTCTTATTGGGCCTCGAAGGCCCGATCAAGGGGTGTTATGGATGATCTCGGTAAATGAATAGTAATTTACAAAATTTAATGAAAAAATATTTTGAATGTTCTGGTAATGCTCTGAAACCCTATTGTGGTAACAGGTACGGGTTAAGAGTGTTACATTTAGTGAGATCAGAGCTATGGTTTAGTCGATTCTTGGATTTGATGTAGAGAAAATGGGTTTAGCTGTACATGCCATTATATAAATTGTGATAGTGTGATGACTCTTGATCATTTTGAATGTGTTTTTCATATAACAATGTCATCTAACCGAGCTAGAGCTAAATCCGAGGAAGCTGGGAGCAATGCTTTAGCTTTAGTTCAAAAATTTCTGTCTGTGTCTGATAGTGAAAGGCCCGTGTTTGAGGGCCGAAGCAAGGAAGCAAAACAAGCCTTCTTTCAAATGGTGAATGAATAGTTTACTCAATACCTGAGAACAAACCCTGTTGTACAACAACCTTCCCCACCTGCTCCCCAACAGATTCTTGAGGTACCACAGGGTGTTGAACCTGTTAGAATTGGTAAGCCTCTGGTAGATAAAATCTTCAAGCATGGAGTGGAATAATTTAGAGCTACCGTAGATGATGATCCAAAAAGGGCTGAGTTTTGGTTAGAAAATACTATCTGGGTTTTTGACGAACTATCCTACACATCTACTGAATGTTTGAAATGTACGGTATCTCTATTGAAAGATATAGCTTACCATTGGTGGAATACCATAACTCCAGTAGTACCAAGGGAGAATGTCACATGGGAATTCTTTCAAGTTGAATTTAGAAAGAAGTATGCGAGTCAGAGGTTCATGGATCATAAAAAGAAAGAATTTCTAGAGTTCAAACAAGGAAACATTATGTATATGAATATGAATGGGAATTTGTTCGACTGAGTAAGTATGCCAGAGAATGGGTTTTAACTGAGGCTGAAATGTGTAAACATTTTGAAGAGGGCCTAAATGAAGATATCAAATTATTGATTGGGATTCTTGAAATAAGGGAATTTACGGCGCTAGCCACCCGAGCACACAAAGTTGAGGAACTGAGTAAAGAAATGAAATAAGTCAAAAGAGAGGCTCGAGTTTCTAGAAAAGGAACTATGAGTAAGTTACAATCATTTCCTTCTAAGATATTTAAGAGGTATTCTGATCGTGTTACTACCTCTACGGGGTATTTTAGAAGAGAACGGGGCTCTCAACATTCTAACTCAAGGTCTTCATCTCTGTTAGTGACCAGTGTGGGTAGTGTTGGTAATCCCAAACGAAAATGTAAACATTGTAACAAATTTCATCATGGGGAATGTCATTCTAGAAGTGGAGCTTGTTTTGAATGTGGTTCTCTTGAGCATTTTCTCAGTGATTATCCAAAAAGAGTTGAAAAAGAGATAGAACTAGCTCCAAAGCTGAGTAACCCTGTCTCAAGGGGTAGAGCACCCCGTCATCCCGGTAATGTTAATGGTAACCAAGGTACTACCGGGGATACAACAATTAGATCTGAGGCACAAGCACCTGCAAGGACATATGCTATTCATGCTAGAGAATATGCCTCTGCTCCTGACTTTATTACTGGTACATTTTCTCTACTTGATACTGATATTACTGCATTGATTTATCCTGGTTCCACACATTCATATATATGTACGAATCTAGTGTCTGCTTAAAATTTACTTGTTGAATTCACTGAATTTGTGGTTAAAGTTTCAAACCCCCTGGGCCAATGTGTTATGATGGATAAAGTTTGTAAGAATTATCAATTGATGGTAAAAGGTTATTGATTTTCAGCTGACTTGATGTTATTGCCATTTGATGAATTTGATGTGATCTTGGGAATGGATTGGTTAACCCGATATGATGTAGCGGTAAACTGTAAATAGAAATATATTGTATTGAAATATGAAAATGGTGAATTATTTCATGTTGAATTTGATAAACTGGATGGATTACCTAATGTGATTTCAGCAATATCAACACAAAAATATGTTAGAAAGGGTTATGATGCCTATCTTGCATATGTGATGGATACCAAAGTATCTAAGTCAAACATTCAGCCAGTATCTGTTGTATGTGAATTTCCTAATGTATTCGCAAAGGAATTACCTAGTTTACCACAGGATAGAGAAATGGAATTCTCTATAAATCTTGTTCTGGGTACAACATTTATATCCATAGCACCTTACAGAATGGCTCCTACAGAATTAAAAGAGCTGAAAGTATAATTACATAAGTTGATTGATAGAGGTTTTGCTCGACCTAGTTTCTCTCCATCGGGTGCATTGATTTTGTTCGTAAAGAAGAAAGTGGATCGTTGAGGCTATGCATTGATTATAGACAGCTCAACAAAGTTATAATAAACAAAAAGTATCCATTACCTCACATTGATGACTTGTTTGACCAATTAAAATGTGTCACTGTATTTTCAAAGATTGATCTTCGTTCTGGTTATTAGCAACTATGGGTAAAAGAATCGGATGAGCCAAAGACAACTTTTAGAACCAGGTTTGGACACTATGAGTTTCTTGTGATGCCATTCGACTTGACAAATGCACTTGCAGTGTTTATGGATTTGATGAACAGATTTTTAGCCCGTATTTAACAGGTTTGTGGTGGTATTTATAGATGATATTTTTGTTTACTCTCGAAATGAAAATGAGAATAAGAATGCTGAGTATTTGAGAATAGTGTTGCAAACTTTGTGAGAACAACTACTATACGCTAAATTCAGTAAATGTGAATTTTGGTTATGGGAAGTTAGTTTCCTTAGGCATACAGTATTTGCTGAAGGTGTCAGAGTATACCCAAATAAAATTTTAGCCATTGTTAATTGGAAGCCATCGAAGAACGTGTCTAAAGTCGAAAGATTTCTGGGACTAGCTGGTTATTATTAGAGATATGTAAAAAGTTTTTCACTGATAGCTTCTTCGGTGACTCGTTTGCTATAGGAACATGTGAAATTTGAGTGGACTGATAAATGTCAGAAGAGTTTTGACAGATTAAAAGCTTTACTGATAGAAGCAACTATGTTAGTCCAGCCTAAATCGGGTAAGGAATTTACAGTTTAAAGTGATGTGCCATTGAATGGTTTAGGCTGTGTTTTGATGCACGATGGTAAGGTAGTAGCCTATGCTTCACGAAGATAAAGCCACATGAAAAGAACTACCCGACACATGATCTTGAATTGGCAGCCATAGTGTTTGCACTGAAAATCTGGCAGCATTACTTATTTGGTGAAAAATGTCACATATTCACTAATGATAAAAGTGTAAAATATTTGATGTCACAAAAAGATTTGAATTTGAGACAGCGTAGATGACTTGAACTACTAAAAGATTATGATCTTGTCATTGACTATCATCCGGGAAAGGCCAATGTACTGGCAGATGCTTTGAGTAGAAAATCCCTGTATGCTTTGCGAGCAATGAACACTTGATTGTCATTGTTTGATAATGGTTCAATCATAGCTGAGTTAAAAGCTAGACCAATGTTTTTACGACAAATCTCTAAAGCTCAGAAAAATGATAATAAGTTGCAAGCAGGATGGGTACAAAGTGAATCGACTCCTGACTCAGAATTTCAAATCAGGACTGATGGTTGTTTGTTATTCAGAGGCAGAGTATGTGTACCGAAAAATTTAGAACTGGTACAGAAGATCATAAATAAAGCTCACAATGGTAACATATCTGTACATCCCGGTAGTAATAAAATGTACAATGATTTGAAAAAGATGTACTAGTGGCCGGGAATGAAACGAGATATTTCTAAGCTTGTATCTAAGTGTTTGATATGTCAGTAGATAAAAGTTGAACATTAGTTTTCTTCTGGACTATTACAATCAATTACTATACCGAAATGGAAATGGGAGAGAATTACTATGGACTTTGTAACGGGATTGCTCTTGTCTCCAAAGAATAAAGATTCTATTTGGGTAATTGTTGATCGATTGACAAAATCTACATACTTTACTCCAGTACGTATGGATTTCTCCTTGGATAGATTGGCTAAGTTATATGTTTCTAAGATTTTCAGATTGCATGGAGTGCCTGTCTCCATTATTTCAGATAGAGATCCTCGATTTACATCTCAATTCTGGAGCAAATTGCAAGTCAGTTACACTTTAGCACTGTATTCCATCCCCAAACAAATGGTCAATCTGAATGGGCAATACAGATCTTGGAATATATGCTTCAATGTTGTGTACTTGAGTTTGAATATAGCTGGGAAAAGTATTTGGCTTTGGTTGAATTTGCTTATAATAACAATTATCAGTCTAGTATTAAAATGTCACCGTATGAAACCTTGTATGGACGCAAATGTAGAATTCCATTTTACTGGACAGAACTCAATGAGAAAAAGTTATACAGAGTTGACTTGTTCAAAAGACCGAGGAAGAAGTGAAGGTAATTCGAGATAGCTTGAAAGCAGCCTCGAATCAAAAAAAGTCTTATGCTCATTTGAAAAGAAAAGAGATAGAATTTCAGGTTGGTGACAAGGTATTCTTGAAAGTGTCACCTTGGAAGAAAGTACTCTGGTTTGGTCGTAAAGGAAAATTGAGTCCACGGTTCATTAGATCATATGAGATTACTGAAAGAATTGGACTGGTTGCATATCAATTAGCTTTACCACCAGAGCTTGACCGAGTTCATAGTGCTTTTCATGTGTCTATGTTATAGCAATATAAATCTGATCCTTCACATGTTATCTCTCTTACAGAGATAGAGGTCCAACCTGATATGACATATGGTGAGGAACCAATCAAAATCATAGCTTGGGAAACAAAAGACTTAAGAAATAACAAGGTAGCTTCGGTAAAAGTTCTTTGGCAACGACATGGTATAAAAGAGGCTACCTGGGAGCCAGAGGAAACAATACCCAAATCTTTTTACTGGTAAGATTTTCGAGGATGAAAATCCCTAAAGGGAGGAGAGTTGTAATAGCCCATTTTTCAGTGAAATCGAAATAATGGTTTCGAAACCACAAATCTGACCCAAAATATAATTTATTTTTATTTTATTATATGGTCTGTAATATGGTAGACGTGACATGTGAAAATTTTGACATGAAAATTTTATCGATTTAGTGCCTAAGTACGAGAAGGACTAAATTGCATAAAATGAGAAAGTTGAATTCTAGTAGCTATAAAGATCAAATAGCTATGGAATTCAAAACTAGAGGTCCGTATATGGTAATTAGACCATTAAGACAAGTATATAGATTTTTCATGGTCACTCATCCATGGAAATATAGAAAAAGGTCAAGGGCTAAATTGAAATTTGAAATAATTAAATTAATTAAAAGATTATAAAAGAAAATATCATCTTATTATTGTCATCTTCAACCTTAAAAATACATGGAAACCCTAGGTGAGAGAAAAGAAACTTTCAAGGCCTAATTGGATCCAGAAAACACAAACTCGAGGCTAGATCGAGGAAAAGAAAATATTTTGGATTAGTATATTATTACGCGAACAAGTGTCGAGGTAAGTTCGTGTAACTTAATCGGACATGTACTTATGTTAATTGAATGTTGTATTTATATCTAATGTGATTTATGTTAATGTGTTTTACTTGTATGCATTGATGGAAAATTGCTAAATGCTTGAAATGGTGAAAAAGGGGTTAAGTCCTGATTAAATATTGAATTCCGATGATTGTATGCGCTTTCACAAAACAAATAGGGTCCTGCATTTGTTGCGAACGGGATTTAGCTCAGACGAGTAATCCCAATGACCTTATTTTATAAAGGATTTAGCCCAGATGGGTAATCCCAATATAATACCTCTCGAGCATACGATATGATTAGGGTTTAGCCTGGACTGATAATCCTAATCGAGCTCCTTCGAGCTTACGTTGTATAAAGGGTTTATCCTGGACTAGTAATCTTGTTATACGATATGTGGCTTGAGAGAGTGTTTCTTGGTTAAGTGCCTTAAGGGGTACCCTTAACTAAAAAATTGATAGATTATTGAATCGTACACTTCGAGTGTACTAATTGAGCATCTATAGGGATTTAATGATTCAATGGACATATAACTCTTAGCTTGGCATGAAAAGCATGAGATGAAATGATAATGACTTGAAAGAATATTGCTTGATGAGCTCATCTATTTTTACTTGGCATGTTTGTAAATGTTGTGACAAACATGTTTGATTGAAGGCATTTTCTTAGGAAATTTTGCTAATGGATGGAAAACATGATGTTGTGTGCTTAGATTTAATAAATAGGATTGGTAAGTTTAGTTTCCGTTATACGAACTTACTAAGCATGTAATGCTTACTCCATTTATTTTCCCCCTGTTTTATAGTTCTTAGAAGCTCGTAAAGGTTGGAAAATCATTGGAGCATCGTCACACTATCAACTAGCTATTTTGGGTATATATAGTGAAGTCATTTTGGTATAATGGCATGTATAGGACAACTTGGCCAATAGTGGCTTGAAAATGATGCTTTGTAACCTAGCCATTGGAATGGCTAGTAAAGGTTTATTTTGGTATGATTACACAGATTATGATGTTATATTCATATGTGATATGTTATGTATATGTGATCTAATGATGCTAATGCCTAAGTTATTCCAAGGTAAGTTTACAAACACATATGCAAGTAGTGATATGCCTTGTTGAATGATAAGGATTGCCTATTTTGAATGCTTGAATTGGTTGGTTTTGGATGTGTACTTCAAGTGCAGGTCTTGGGTGAAAATTTGGGTGAGAAATGGAGCTAGAAATGGCTTCATTTTGTCCACATGGGCAAACACACAGGCGTGTGACTATACCGTGTGTGACACATGGCCTGGTAACACGGGCATGTGGTTAGGTCGTGTGTCCCCTGCATATTAATTTTGAGAAATAGAATGCTCAGAATTGGGCACATGAGTAGAGACATGGACATGGGTTTGACCTGTGTGTGCCACAAGGCCTAGAATACAGGCGTGTGTATTGGCCATGTGAAACCTGCACCTAATTTTGAATTGAATTAATTAACCACACAGCCTAGCACATGGGCGTGTGGCATAACCGTGTGCGCAAGTCAGAGAGTAACGCACGGTCAAACACGGCCTCCAACACAGGCATGTGGCATGGCCGTGTGTGCAAGTCAGAGAGTTACACAGGGTCAAACACGGCCTCCAACACGGGCATGTCCTAGGGTGACACGGGCATGTCCCTTGGACCACACGAGCGTTTGAGCCCTACACCTTGGAAAAATTTTGTAATTTTACGAAAATTCTTAAATGTCCCGATTAAGTCCCAATTTGATTCTAATGCTCGTATTGGGCCTCGAGGGCCCGATCAAAGGACATTATGAATGATCTCGGTAAATGAATAGTAATTTACAAAGTTTAATGGAAAAATGTTTTGAATTTTCTGGTAATGCTTTGAAACCCTATTCTGGCGATAGGTATGAGTTAGTTGTGTTACACCCGTGTCCTAGGCCGTTTATCACACACGACTGAGACACACACCCGTGTCTCTGTCCATATGTCCAATTCTGAGCATTCTGTTTCTTAATATTAAGATGCAGAGAGCACACGACCAAACCACATGCCCATGTACCAGACCGTGTGTCACACACGGTCAAAACACACACTCGTGTGGACAAAATAAGACCATTTCTTAGCCTTATTTCTCATCCAACTTTAACCTTCAACCTACAATAACATTTGCATACATTTTCCAACCAATTCATGTCATTAAATTAAGCAAACAACACTAATATGTATGACATAACATCAACTATATTTATATAGCCAACTTACCTTTTTGTTAAGACATATAGTTTACCTGAATTTCATCTAACCATACCATACACATATTAACATGATATAATTTTGTAGTAATATACCAAATCAAACATCACTAGCCATACTAATGGCTAGATTACAAGTATCCATTTACAAACCATCATTTGGTCAAGTTAACCTATACATGTCATTATACCAAAATAAGATTACTATTTATACCAAAACAATGCTAGTGGATAGTGTGATGATGCTCCGACTGATCTCTAGCCTTTGCAAGCTCTCGTGCACTATAAAATAGAGAAAATAAAACCTAGTACATAATTAATCTTAGTAAGTTCGTATAACAAGAATTAAACTTACCAATCACATTTACTACAATAAGCATACAATAACATGCTTTCTAACAAATTGGCAATTTGCCTATTCACATATACTCAAATAAGCAAGTTAGTCACATAATTCACATGTACATGAAATAAACATGGATGAGCTCATCATGCTACACTTATTTCAGGTATTTCAAAAGTATTGAGAAAATAAATCTTTTAATATCATAATTTCTTATTTCAGGAATTTATCTGTTGAATTATTGAAATTTCGATGGATACTCAGGTAGTACTGTAACACCCCTAACCAGTGTTCGTTGCCGAACTAGGGTTAAAGGCATTACCGGACAAAATCAAAACATTAACATCCATTTCATAAACATCAAAGCATTAAAGATCAATCATCAATATAGAGTCTCTTACATAGATTATTGAGACCTAAAACATGCATTAGAAAGGATTCGAGACTAAACCAAACACAAACAAAATTTCCCAAAGTTTAAACATTTTTCAAACAAATAGGGTCACATGCCCGTGTGACAGGCCATTAGACACGCCCATGTGTCTAGGCCATGTCAAAACAGGGCATACATACTAACTTGCTCACACGGCCAGAAGACACGCCCGTGTGCTCTGGACGTGGTTGAATCTGACTTGGGCCACACGGCTAGCCACACGCCCATGTGCCTTGGCCGTGCTTGAGCCTGACTTACAATTGTAGGGTACCTCAGGGGACACACGACCGTGCAACATAGTTGTGTGTCTCACACGGCTGAGACACACACCCGTGTCCCTACACGTGTGGACAAAAATAGGCCATTTGAATAGCCAACTTGCCACCCCAATTTGGTCAAACCTGTAAGCACCAAACCAAGCATATTTGCACAACATTTTATGACCAATTCACAATCAAAACATAAGCCATTCATGACATATCATTGCCAACTAGATTTCCATCTCAATACATCAACCAAATCATAACAAATCTAAAATAAAATCATACCAAACATAAGTTTCAATTTTATGACCAAACCTTATCTGTAACACCCCTCGCCTGTATCTGACACCGGGACAGGGTTCAAGGTGCTACCTGACTTTTACTAACATTTCCATACTAAATAAGGCCATGAAATCTCAAATAATTAAAAACTCAATCAATCACACAAAAATCAGGCCATAAAATTTTGTTCAATTTAAAAAAATTTCTTTTCACATGCAATCTGTCCCATATACGGGCTTACGACTCCCAAAACATACATCCGGGGTGGTTCAGGACCCAACCGAGAACTCATGAAAAACTTAGAAAAATCTCTTGCGTTAAGCTTCACACGCCTATATGCTCAGGCTGTGTGGCCAGAAATAGGCTATTTACCAAGCCTTTTGTCACTCTCACACCACATGCATAGATACATACTTATCCAATAACATACAACATGGCATAAATGAGCTCTTAAACATCTACAAACATGTTATGCTCAAGTCATTTTCTTATGCAATAAATATTATAGAATTTGCCCACATCATTACCATATACTAGTCATAACTATCATTACATCACGAACCTCATGTCCATCACTAAGCAAACATAATCATTTCCACAAACCATTCATGAGGCATTATTAACTATTTACCAATCACCAAATCTTGCACCAGTTACTAACTCGTCAATGAATCTCATTTCAATCTCTAGGCATACATACTATAAGCCACATCACAAGATATAGTATCATACATATATATGAATAAACATTTAGGCCCACAACATCATTAGCCAACATAGGCCAAATCACATGGATACAACACTTTATCAATACAAGCCAACACCGTTGGCTATATCATAATATCACATACTCAACATTAAAACCCTATACATGCCATAGACTCGAAACACTAGGATTTACTTACACCAATAGCGTTAACTCGACAGTGTGATAATATCTCTGACGGCCTCCAACCCGAGCTAACCTGGCAACCCAAGGGAACATAGGAAAGAAAAGGGGAGTAAGCTTTATGCTTAGTAAGTTCATAAGAAAACAATAAGCAACTCATTAACAAGTTTTATCAATGTTTACAACATAATCACAAATTCACTACAAGTTGTCTTCCTGAACAATAGTCACTAAATTATTTATAACTGGAACTACGAAACTCCAAATCAATTGTAGTTAATTTTACCTGAAAATAGACTCATATATCTTTCATTCATAAAAGTTTCAGAATTTTTGGTTTAGCCAATCAATACCACATTTTTCTTAAGTTTTCCCCTATTTCACTTCTTAACTAATCTGACCACTCTTCACTACGAATCAAATTTCTCATTGTACAGAATTCAAAATATGTTCTCGTTGATTTAATTTGAAACTAGACTCATTAAGGAGTCTAAGCATATAAATTTTATCTTATAGACATTTTTTTTACAAATTATAATGATTTTCTAAAAACAGAACAAGGGACCCCGAAGTCATTTGACTCTATCCCACGCCACTTCAAATATCTCATTATCAGAAATTCTTTTGCTTACAAGGTTTCTTTTATAAGAAACTAGACTCATTAAGATTTAATTACATAATTTATTCAGCTTCTAAATCAACTCTCACAATTTATGGTGATTTTCCAAAATCACGTTACTGCTGTTGTCCCAAACAGATTTATTACAAATTTACTCTTTCACACATTCTTTACATTCACATTATTTAAACATGTATATCACCAATCAATTTCATCACAATTCTATAATTTCACTTAAGCATAATCTCAATACAATACATCATGCTCAATGATTCGCACACAACCGTTCAAATTAGCAATTATAAGATGGTTCCGCACATAGCCCACCCTTATCGATAATTTACGATGGTTTTACCCTTACTCACATATTTGACATAGGCATTTTCACCTATGCTTCTCATTTCACATTCATGATTCAATTCCAATCGATCTAACATGCATAAGTATATATCACATACCTGGCCAACTTAATGTATTGAATGAATTCAATTGTTGATTTAACACAAGGTCTCATAGTCTTAGACTTTTATCAAATCACCGGCATTTAGCCTGCTAGGTTTTAAACCCGAATTCATCACCGGCACGAAGCCTGCTAGACTTTAAGTCTGAACTCATTCACTGGTATTTCGCCTGCTAGGCTTGAAGCCCGATATCATTTCATTGGCATTTTAGCCTGCTAGGCCCGAAGCCCGATAATATTATTCACCAGCTTAAAGCTTGCTAGGCTCAAAGCCCGAATATCACCATTATAAAGTCGTCTCATAAACAATTCATATAATATAGCATGTATACCTGTTCACTTTGCTCTATTTAATCATTCAATCACAATTTATAATTTCCCTTTGAATCATTTGATATTTTGCACACTAAGTGTCATTCTGAATATCTCACACACTAAGTATCATTCTCAATATTTCATACACTGAGTACCATATTTGATTGCCCCGCACACTAAGTGCCACATTTTGTCGATATGTCGTCAGACATTAAAATATTCATGTATATACAATTTATGCGATATTAAAGCATTAGAAACATAAATTTAACAATGCTTATTGCATACGAACTTACCTCATTCGCGGTAACGACAAATTAGATCGACGAATCTGATACTTCGTTTTTCCATCGATATAGACTCGTACGAGGCTTAACTTGATCTAATCAATCAAATTCAACTATTACAATTCATATTCTATTCATTTTAACTCAATTTCATATTTTTGGTAAAATTACTATTTTACCCCTAAAGTTTCACTTTTATTCAATTTAGTCCCTGTGCTAAAAAAATGCAAATTAACCATTTTAACCATAATTAAGCTTAACCGAATATTCATGGTATTAAAACAGCCCATAAATTATTTTATGGAAAAATTACATTTTTACCCCTAATATTTCAACTTATTTACAATTTAGTCCCTAAGCTCGAAAAATTAAATTCATTCAATTTTGGCCAAACCCATGCCTAGCCAAATTTACTACAACTTCATAGCAGCCCATATTTTCATTTATTCACACTTTCAACCATATAATTTCAATAATTCACAATTTAATCCAAAATTGACATTTTTACCAAAATTCACTTTACAAAACATGTATATCCAACAATAATAATTTATTTTCCATCATCAACTATCAAAATACTCATGCATTCAACAATGGCAACATTCAAATACTTTAACAGTTTTGAAATCAGAGATACAGGGTAGCTAGAATACGAAGCAACGATATCAAAAACATAAAAATTATCAAAAACCGAACACAAAACATACCTAAATCACTTCATGCAAGTGCCGAAAATAAGGAAGCTTCAATGGCTTTCTTTTTCTCCTCCATATTCGGCCAAGAAATAAAATTTGCATGGCCATTTTATGTTTTATTTTTATCTAATACATTTTAATATTCCATTTACCTTTTTTGTCCTTTATAATAATACATAATTTCTTATATGCCAAACCACCAATCTCCACTATCATAAAGTAATGGTTTAATTGATAAATAGGGACTTCTACTTTAGTAAAACATGGAAAATAAACACTTAAACAATTAGAATGCAACTTTTGCATTTTACGCGATTTAGTCTTTTTTGCTTAATTAACTATCGAAATGATAAAATTTTTCAACGAAACTTTAATACCATCTTTTTGCCACTCCGTAAATATTTATAAAAATATTTTCAACTCGGTTTATAGAAATGAGGTCCCGATACCTCATTTCCTAAACCCACTTGACCTTGAGGTCATACCACTTGAACTTAATAAATCACTTATAAAACAAATATCACAATATCAAAAACATTTTTTTAAAATCACAATTAACTCGTAAATATTAAATATAATATTTACAAACCTACTCGTCGGATTTGGTGGCCCCGAAACCACTATTTCGGTTAATCCTAAAAACGGGCTGTTACAACTCTCCCCCCTTAGGGATTTCGTCCCCGAAAATCTTATTACAGAATAAATTAGTGACTTACTCTCACAAGTCTTAACAATGTCTCACATAGCCTTAGATCTCTCAACTTTTCAATCTCATGAGCTAAGATTAGGATTTGCTCTTTGCTATACATTATAACAAGCTGAGTTTCTACTTCTGTAAGAGATACTATAGATAAAGGATCTTATTTGTATCATCACATCATATATATAAGAAACACATTACGGTTCTTCTCAAGTTCTGATAATAATCTCATTCAGTCCGATGAATTGTGAACTCAACTTCTCTTTATAGCTAAATCGAGAAATTCTATTCCCACTATAATACTTTCACAAATACTCAATTTTCTAATTGAAAATTCAATGTTTTTACACATCAAGCCCACATATATTTTCTGCCAATCTGAAATTCTCTTAGACGGTCACGAATTACTTTCATTTCTCCTTTCCAATCACATCGACCCCGAAATTCTTTTTATCGAAATTCGATTCGATATAATGAAGTTCAGTAATTGCAACCATACTACACTCATACAATGCTATCTTAATATTCATCTCATAACCATTATTATTATACGGAAACTTAACCAACAATAAATGTCTTTCTCAGTTTCTTTCAAGTTCTAGAACACAGTGTGACAAAGTAACTCCATACCCAAAGCTCATAGTAGTTTATTTTAGTAACACGATATAATCCTCGTGTCTCTATTTGAACAATGAAAACTGGCACTCTTTTAGTACTCCCTATACGGACAGATAATTACCACTGTGCTAGATGTCACAATTGTTGTAAAATCTCTGGATTTCTCAATACACGAACTCTATCTCGACACAACGAATGATTGTCGGTTCCAATCTGAAATTCTAAATTAGAAATCAATTTACGTTGTACCCTTTTTAACTTGTAATTCACTGACAGACCGCTTAGCCTCACAAATTTGCTGATTAAACATCAATTTAGTTTCTAGCTCAGCCAATAACTACTCATCATTTGATAAGATTAATCACATGATTGTCGGCCGTAAAACACATAAAGATTCTCGCTCAGAACCCCAAAAACTATAGTCATTTGCCCAGATTGATAATCAATCGCTGACTCATAATCTTTCAACAGTTCAAACCATGTTTAATTCTTGTGTCGAATAACTCTTTACCTGAGAACTGACGCTTCAATTAACAATTTCTTCAACTGTTTACCACTTTATTGATAAATATCACATCATTCAGACTTCCCAATCGTGATCTATAAGAATATTTCTCAATAAAATTGTTCTGATGGATATAATTCTGTATCATATTTTCTAGAATATGAATCCTGCATTCAAAATAGTCATCTATTTATCTGTGAACATTCAAACTTTATTTCCACCCTGTGGATAGATTCAGATACAAGTAACTCGATTAGTCCTTCAAGCAATTAATCTAATCAAACTAGACAACTGAATCAATCTCGACTGTCAAGTAATAACTTTTCAATTATTAATCAATGAAGCTTTGAACCATACTGAAGCCACAACCATCAGATAAATTAAAATCATAGTGCCATAATAAGGCTGACATCTCAACCGTATAGATATATAATGTCCCAATTATCAATAATGCATTTTGAACATAAGAGAAATTGAAATATAATTACAGTCATTCAATAGATATTTTTCACAGATAACCATATAGAATCATATGAAAGCAAAGATACTGTAATTCTCTAATATATCACTATACTGATCTTTTTAAGAAAGCACCCATATCAGATGACAGATATCTCAATGATGTCTCAGAGGAAATCCAGAAGTAAAGCATCACTCATATGCATCGGAATCAACAGTAACAGAAACAATATAATCTTCATGTATACTAAGCAGATCAACAACTAGTAGGAGCAGAATACCAGCATCACACAGATTTAATCGTCGATCTTTTCTTTCAATGAAATGAAATCGAATACCAGAGAAAGATATAATAATGCTGATTGTAACCCGAACAACCCAACAATGCTTTCATATATCAATATATATAGATAACGTTCTCATATGATAAGAATTTCATCTGAAAATATACAGCTTCACATACCTCTGAGGATAATTGAACACATAGAGTACCCAGAAGAGTTCTCGTAAACCATTCGACTACTCAAATATCTTTATAATTCAAATATGATTCTACTATCTATCTCTGACATCACTAATTTCTCATTATCCCAACACTAACAGAGGCCAATTCGGAAGAACTTCCAGTTAATATATTCTTTAGATATCATACTGAATATTTGGTTTCATCTAATTCAACTTTTCTTTTAACAGTAATTTTGCATATTACAAATGGCCTTCAACACGATCCAATATCTTTTTTGTTACTGTCTTCACTTGCAGACTCATTCTCTTATCTGATCACAGTACTAATCCTTCAGTCACGAGACTTTGTCATTCCACACTTGTAAGCTTATTTAAGCCATATAGTACGGATCTCATTACAATGCTTTACCAATGAGGGGGTGATGGTTGTAAAGCCAACAATTTTAACTCTTACGTAAGCATGCACATCACACATACTATTATGAACGAATAGTTCATTACTAATTCCGCATTCTCAAACATCTAGCAATCATTTACTTATGATCACTTGGTACTTAACACATAGCTCATACGCTAAATCAAATCATAAATTCCAAATCAAAATATTCACACAACAATCATATACCCAACATCACAACTCATATACTCATATAATTATAACATTTATCAATAGTAGAATATCAAGCATTCTGATTCATACCTTTTATGAGTTTCAACTCATTACCAACACATTTTCATTCAAACGTTTGAGTATAACATTCTGTACTATCAAAATTAGCTCGGTTGGAAAGCATATCTATCTTACAAAATAATATCATTAGAGCCAGGAGATGTCACACTATCACGAGTAGTAATATGGCATGTATAGCTAGACTCACAAACGCTAGGTTAGTCCGAGAATCGACTAAACCATAGCTCTGATACCACTAAATGTAACACCCCTCGCCTGTATCCGACACCGGGATAGGGTTCAAGGTGCTACCTGACTTTTACTAACACTTCCATAATAAATAGGGCCATGAAATCTCAAATAATTAAAAACTCAATCAATCACACAAAAATCAGGCCATAAAATTTTGTTCAATTTAAAAACTTTTCTTTTCACATGCAATCTGTCCCATATACGGGCTTACGACGCCCAAAACATGCATCCGGGGTGGTTCAGGACCCAACCGAGAACTCATGAAAAACTTAGAAAAATCTCTTGCGTTAAGGCTTCACACGCATATATGCTCAGGCTGTGTGGCCAGAAATAGGCTATTTACCAAGCCTTTTGTCACTCTCACACCACATGCATAGATACATACTTATCCAATAACATACAACATGGCATAAATGAGCTCTTAAACATCTACAAACATGTTATGCTCAAGTCATTTTCTTATGCAATAAATATTATAGAATTTGCCCACATCATTACCACATACTAGTCATAACTATCATTATATCACGAACCTCATGTCCATCACTAAGCATACATAATCATTTCCACAAACCATTCATGAGGCATTATTAACTATTTACCAATCACCAAATCTTGCACCAGTAACTAACTCATCAATGAATCTCATTTCAATCTCTAGGCATACATACTATAAGCCACATCACAAGATATAGTATCATACATATATATGAATAAAAATTTAGGCCCACAACATCATTAGCCAACATAGGCCAAATCACATGGCTACAACACTTTATCAATACAAGCCAACACCTTTGGCTATATCATAATATCACATACTCAATATTAAAACCCTATACATGTCGTAGACTCGAAACACTAGGATTTACTTACACCAATAGCCTGGCAACCCTAAGGAATATGGGAAAGAAAAGGGGAGTAAGCTTTATGCTTATTAAGTTCATAAGAAAACAATAAGCAACTCATTAACAAGTTTTATCAATGTTTACAACATAATCACAAATTCACTACAAGTTGTCTTCCTGAGCAACAATTTCTAAATTATTTATAACTGGAATTACGAAACTCCAAATCAATTGTCGTTAATTTTACCTGAAAATAGACTCATATGTCTTTCATCCATAAAATTTGCAGAATTTTTGGTTTAGTCAATCAATACCAGATTTTTCTTAAAGTTTCCCCTGTTTCACTACTTGACTAATCTGACTACTCTTCACTACGAATCAAATTTCTCATTGTACAGAATTCAAAATATGTTCTAGTTGATTTAATTTGAAACTAGACTCATTAAGGAGTCTAAGCATATAAATTTTATCTTATAGATATTTTTGTACAAATTATAATGATTTTCTAAAAACAGAACAAGGGACCCCGAAGTCATTTGACTCTATCCCACGCCACTTCAAATATATCATTATCAGAAATTCTTTTGCTTACACGGTTTCTTTTATAAGAAACTAGACTCATTAACCTTTAATTACATAATTTATTCAGCTTCTAAATCAACTCTCAAAATTTATGGTGATTTTCCAAAATCACGTTACTGCTGCTGTCCCAAACAGATTTATTACAAATTTACTCTTTCACACATTCTTTGCATTCACATTATTTAAACATGTATATCACCAATCAATTTCATCACAATTCTATAATTTCACTTAAGCATAATCTCAATACAATACATCATGCTCAATGATTCACACACAACCATTCAAATTAGCAATTATAAGATGGTTCCGCACATAGCCCACCCTTATCGATAATTTACGATGGTTTTACCCTTACTCACATATATGACATAGGCATTTTCACCTATGCTTCTCACTTCACATTCATGATTCAATTTCAATCGATCTAACATGTATAAGTATATATCACATACCTGGCCAACTTAATGTATTGAATGAATTCAATTGTCGATTTAACACAAGGTCTCATAGTCTTAGACTTTTATCAAATCATCGGCATTTAGCCTGCTAGGTTTTAAACCCGAATTTATCACCGGCACGAAGCCTGCTAGACTTTAAGTCTGAACTCATTCACCGGCATTTCGCCTGCTAGGCTTGAAGCCCGATATCATTTCACTGGCATTTTAGCCTGCTAGGCCCGAAGCCCGATAATATTATTCACCAGCTTAAAGCTTGCTAGGCTCAAAGCCCGAATATCACCATTATAAAGTTGTCTCATAAACAATTCATAAAATATAGCATGTATACCTGTTCACTTTGCTCTATTTAATCATTCAATCACAATTTATAATTGCCCTTTGAATCATTTGATATTTTGCACACTAAGTGTCATTCTCAATATCTCGCACACTAAGTGCCATTCTCAATATTTCGTACACTGAGTACCATATTTGATTGCCCCGCACACTAAGTGCCATATTTTGTCGATATGTCGTCAGACATTAAAATATTCACGTATATACAATTTATGCGATATTAAAGCTTTAGAAACATAAATTTAACAATGCTTATTGCATACGAACTTACCTCATTCGCGGTAACGACAAATTAGATCGACGAATCTGATACTTCGTTTTTCCTCGATATAGACTCGTACGAGGCTTAACTTGATCTAATCAATCAAATTCAACTATTACAATTCATATTCTATTCATTTTAACTCAATTTCATATTTTGGTAAAATTACTATTTTACCCCTAAAGTTTCACTTTTATTCAATTTAGTCCCTGAGCTAAAAAAATGTAAATTAACCATTTTTAACCACTATTAAGCTTAACCGAATATTCATGGTATTAAAACAGCCCATAAATTATTTTATGGAAAAATTACATTTTTGCCCCTAATATTTCAACTTCTTTACAATTTAGTCCCTAAGCTCGAAAAATTAAATTCATTCAATTTTGGCCAAAGCCATGCCTAGCCAAACTTACTACAACTTCATAACAGCCCATATTTTCATTTATTCACACTTTCAACCATATAATTTCAATAATTCACAATTTAATCCAAAATTGACATTTTTACCAAAATTCACTTTACAAAACATGTATATCCAACAACAATAATTTATTTTCCATCATCAACTATCACAATACTCATGCATTCAACAATGGCAACATTTAAATACTTTAACAGTTTTGAAATCAGAGATACGGGGTAGCTAGAATACGAAGCAACGATATCAAAAACATAAAAATTATCAAAAACTGAACACAAAACATACCTAAATCACTTCATGCAAGTGCCGAAAATAAGAAAGCTCCAATGGCTTTCTTTTTCTCCTCCATATTCGGCCAAGAAATAAAATTTGCATGGCCATTTTATGTTTTATTTTTATTTAATACATTCTAATATTTCGTTTACCTTTTTGTCCTTTATAATAATACATAATTTCATATATGCCAAACCACCAATCTCCACTATCATAAAGTAATGGTTTAATTGATAAATAGGGACTTCTACTTTAGTAAAACATGGAAAATAAACACTTAAACAATTAGAATGCAACTTTTGTATTTTACGCGATTTAGTCTTTTTTGCTTAATTAACTATCGAAATGATAAAATTTTTCAATGAAACTTTAATACCATCTTTTTGCCACTCCGTAAATATTTATAAAAATATGTACAACTCAGTTTATAGAAATGAGGTCCCGATACCTCATTTCCTAAACCCACTTGACCTTAAGGTCATACCACTTGAACTTAATAAATCACTTATAAAACAAATATCACAATATCAAAAACATTTTTTTAAAATCATAATTAACTCGTAAATATTAAATATAATATTTACAAACCTACTCGTCAGATTTGGTGGCCCTGAAACCACTGTTTCGGTTAATCCTAAAAACGGGCTGTTACATTATCAATTACCATAGCTAACACATGCCAAAAGCTTACATATCTTTCCATTTCTTATATTCATACACAAGCACACTAAATATATCATATTGCCTCATAATTCATATACCAAAACCATATCCTAATCACATCCATACCAAGCCATATCACATGGCTAAATATATACAATCACAAAACATAATCTAAACACTTCCAGCCTAGACATGCCATACTTTTATATATACATTTTTAAAGTACAAAAATGAGGTTCAATAGTGTGGTGATGATCCTTGACGATCCCCGAACTCACAATAGCTTCGATATCTATAAAACAAAACAAACACACACAAAGTAAGCTTTCAAAAGTTTAGTAAGTTCTTACTAAAATCAACAACAGTATATAAAATATGAAACAACAACGCATAAGAACTTATAAATTCTCTACTCATCTATCAATTTCATGCCAACATCATCCAAATATTTACACCAATTCAATAAACTTTATATGCATAATACCATCTACCACATAGGTATTAAACTTACCTAAACATTCCCGTATTCATTCATTTTTATTCTCAACTCATGTTCAGATATTTCAAGACTTTCCAAAAAGTACCAATGCTTTAAAGATTAGCTGAAGCTATAATAATTCTGCATATTTAGTGCTTTCCCAATTAACCAAAGCTATCTCGGTATCGCACACTTAATGCCTCATATAGTCAAAGCTATTTTGAATTGCACACTTAGTGCCAAATACACTTGATTTATCATCGTATTCAATCATAATCAATTATATATACAATCTACGTATAATTCAAGCATCAAAAATATATTTGTAACATCATGTTTTACGTACGAACTTACCTCATACTCAGAATTGTAGACTCGGATTGTTTACTTAATAACCTTCAACTTCCTCAGTCTAGATCTGAATTCCTCTTTTCTTGATCTTTATGTATTCAAAATTAACCCTTTTATTCACTAAATCATTCAAACTAATCCCTATACACAAAATTAAGGCATATTTCAAACTAGCCTTCACATTTTCACATTTTGGCACTTTAGTCCCTAATTCAAAAAATGACAAAATACACAAAGTTTGCTTGTACACAAGCTTAGCCAAATTTTCATAGCTTTCATACAAGTCCACATATTTCATTTATTTCACATTTTAGTCCTTGAATTTACAAATTTCACAATTTAGCTTGTTTTATACATTTTTACTCAAAATCACTTTACAAAACATGTATATCAAGCACTAAGCTTTCATAATTCATTATTTAAGATCACAAAACTCATGAATTCATCAATGGAATCTTATCAAATCATGAACAATTTCATGAATTTAAGCATGGGCTAGCTAGAACACTTAACAACGATCACAAAAACGTAGAAATCATCAAAAACTGAGTAGAACTCATACCTTAATAAAGTTCTTCAATGGTTGAATGTTAAAACACAAAACCTACCTTTTCTTTCTTCAATTTCAGCATGAATCACTTTCATGCTTTTGTTTTAATTAGACAAACATTAATTAGCCATTTACAATTTTAACCTTTTTATTTTCATTAGAATTCCACTAACTCATGATTAAATATATCCATGCATTAATCCAATGGTTTAATTGCATCATAAGGACTTCATACTTAAAAACCCAAGTCAATTCAACACTTTAACAAATAGCATGTAACTTTTACATTTTACGCGATTAAGTCCTTTCTATCAAATTGGCATACAAACATTCAAATTTTCATACGAGACTTTCACACATGCTAATTTACACATCATAGACACAGAAAATAATATTTAAACATTTCTCTGACTCAGATTTGTGGTCCCAAAACCACTGTTCTGACTAGGGTCAAAACAGGATTGTTACTGTAAAACCCTTAACCCGTAACCATTGCCGGAATAGGTTAGGATGCATTATTGGACTCATAACACAGATCAAAACCATCAATTATAAAATATCCTTTCATTTCAATGAACATAGATCATTCATATTCAACGTGAACTTAAAACGATCGTACGAAGTCTAAAACATGCTTTCAGGATCAATTCGATAACATATGAAAGTTTTAGAACTTATAAAAAATTTTCAACTTTTAAACGGTCACATGCCCGTGTGAACTGGTCGTGTGCCTTACATGGTCTTAGACAGGCCCGTGTGATTAACCTGTGGCAAAACAGGGCATAGCTACTGACTTTTCCACACAGCTACAAGACACGTCCGCGTGCCTTGGCCTTGGTCGAGTCTAACTTTGGCCACATGGCTAGCCAGATGCCCGTGTGCTTTGGCCGTGTTCGGGCCTGGCTTACAATTGTAGGGTACCCTAGGGGACACACGACTGTACAACAAAGTCGTGTGCCGCACACGGCTGAGACACACGCCCGTGTCTCTGCCCGTGTGGACAACCAATTTGCCACCCCAGAATAGGTCAACCTAAAAACAAAGAAACAAGCATATTTACTCAATCTTTTCAGCCAATATCTATACCAAATCATAATAATTTATACTAAAACATTACCAATCATTTCCATTCTCAATTCATCACTCAATTCATATCAAAACTTAAACTAACATCATACTTAACCAAAAGATCAATACATCATTCAAACATATGCTATGAACTTACCAAACTTCCCATTTTACCATCTCTTTTAACCAACGAAAACATACTCAAATTGTACATTGGCATCACATATTATATACCATTATCAAACTATAAGTTCAAACATAAACTAGCCAAATCACATGGCTAAATTTAAACATCACAAAAGATAATCCCACAACTACTAGCCTATACATGCAATACTTCAAAATGTACAGTTTCAAAATACCAAAATAAGGTTCGATAGTGTGGTGATGATCCTTGCTTAGTAAGCTTTCATAAGCTTAGTAAGCTTTCATGAGCTTGCAGTAGCGCTGCTATCTATAAAACAATACAAACATAAACAAAGTAAGCTTTCAAAAGCTTAGTAAGCTTGTACCAAAAACATGAACAGTACATAACATATGAAACATCAACACTTAAGTACTTATATATATTATCAGCTCATTCATCAAGTCCATGCCAACATCATCCATATGTTTGTACCAAATTCAATAAACTTTTTAGGCATTATACTATCTACTACATAGGTATTACACTTACTTGAACATTCCTGTATTCATTCGTTTTCATTCTCACCTATTGTCCGGATATTTTAAGATTTTTCAAACATCACCAATGCTTTAAACATCCGCACACTTAGTGCTTTAAAGATTAGCCGAAGCTATAATAATTCCACACACTTATTGCCATCTCAATTAACCGAAGCTATTTCGGTATTGCACACTTAGTGCCTCATATAGCCAAAGCTAAATTAACCAGCACACTTAGTGCCAAATACCATTGGTTTATCATCGAATTAGTCCAACTTAATTATATATACATCTATTAATAATAAAAAAATCACAAAATACACATAATTCGCTTATACACAAGTTTAGTCGAATTTTTATATCTCTCATACAAGTCCATACATTTCATTATTTCACATTTTACTCCCTCAAAATTACATTTCTACAATTTAGCCCAAATTACTCAAATTCATCAAAAATTCAAAGACAAAACATGTAAACCCAACATCAAGCTTTCATATTTCAACATATAACATCACCAAACTCAAGAATTTATCCATGGCACATTTCAAAATCATCAAAAAATCAGAAATTGAGACATGGGCTTGATAGTATACAAAGCAACGATTACGAAAACAAAAAAATTATCGAAAACCGATCAAAATACATACCTAATTCACCAATTCAAAGTGCCGAACCCTAGATGAGTTTTCTCTTTTATTTTTCTTTGTATTTTTCAGCAAAACAAGATGAATATGGCTTTGTTTTATTTAACTAATAATTATTAACCAAATACCCATTTTACCGTTTATTTATTCATATAAAATCCTTTGAAATAAGGCCATATATGTCCATTAACTAAGTAAATGGCATAATAACCATATAAGGACCTTTCAATTATAAAGCCAAGTCAAATAAGCACTTTTAACATCTAGCACACAGCTTTTACATTTTATGCGATTAGGTCCTTTTTGCAAATTAAGCACACAAACAGTAAAATTTTCACACGAGACTTTCACACATGTCAATTCACTTATAATAGGAACAAAATATAATATTAAAATATTTTTATAACTCGATTTTGTGGTCCCGAAACCACTATTTTGACTACGGTCAAAATCAAACTGTTACAATTCTCCCTCCTTTAGGGATTTTCGTCTCTGAAAATCTTACCATTAAACAGATTCGAATATTGCTACCTCATAACATCTTCAGGCTCCCACATGGCCTCTTCAATACCATGTCGATGCCACATCACTTTTACTAATGAAATTTTCTTATTTCATAGTTCTTTAACTTCGCAAGCTAATATACGAATCGGCTTTTCTTCGTAAGTCATATCAGACTGAATCTCTATCTTAGACAGAGGAATCACATGTGAAGGATCGGATCTATATCATCGAAGCATTGACACGTGAAACACATTATGAACCTTTTCTAACTCTGGTGGCAATAACAATTTATAAGCTACCAGCCCAATACGCTCGATAATCTCGTATGGCCCGATGAATCTCGAACTGAATTTGCCTTTTCTACCAAACCGAAGCACTTTCTTCCACAAAAACATTTTAAAAAACACTTTATCGCTGATCTCAAACTCAATGTCTTTTCTTTTCAAATCCGCATATGATTTCTGAAGATTAGAAGCTACTCTCAAACTATCTTGGATCATTTTCACTTTATATTTAGTTTCTTTTATCAAATCAACTCCGTGAATCTTATTTTCGCTGAGCTCAGTCCAATACAAAGGTGTATGACATTTACGACCATATAAAGCTTCGTAGGGTGCCATTTTAATGCTCGACTGAAAACTTTTATTATAAGCGAATTCAATCAAGGGCAGATCTTGTTCCCACATATCTTCGAACTCAAGAACGCATCATCTCAACATATCCTCAAGAATCTGAATAATCCGTTCAGATTGACCTTTCGTTTGCAGATGAAAAGCAGTAATGAATTGCAATTTAGTACCCAGAGCATCTTGTAACTTCTTCCAGAATCGTCATATGAATCTCGGATCTCTGTCTAACACTATAGACAATGGAACACCATGAAATCTCACAATATCAGAAATATATAACTCAGCTAATTTATCAAGCGAGTAATCAGATCGAACCAAAATAAAATGAGCTGATTTCGTCAAATGATCAACTATAACCCAAATTGCATCTTTCTTTCTCGGAGACAGGGGCAAACCCAAAACAAAATCCATAGTCACTAAATTCCATTTCCATTCTAGAATCATAATAGTTGTAACAATCCCGATGGCCCTTCATGTTCCGCTTTAAGTTGTTGACAGATCAAACATTTTGGAAAAAAATTCAGAGATATCTCTTTTCATTCCGAACCACTAATAATGTTGTTTCAGGATTCACAAATAAATGACTACTGTGAGTTTCACTTAAAACCATTTGAATTAATTTTGGATTTTTTGAAACACAAATTCGATCTCGAAATCTCAAACAATCATCATTTTCAACTCTGAATTCTGAATCAAACTTTACCTTGCACTGAGCTCGTTTAGCTAAAATCTCATTATCAATCTTCTGAGATTCGATAATATGCTGTAAGAACAAAGGTCTTTCTTTTAATTCAGCTAAAACTAAAACATCATCTGATAAAACCAAACGATTATTCATCGCACACAAAGCAAATGACAATTTTCGACTCAAGGCATGAGCAACAACATATGCTTTTCCCGGATGATAATCAATCACAAGTTCATAATCTTTTAGCAGTTCTAACCATCTTCTCTGTCATCAAATACTTCAAATTCTTATGATTAGAGTATACGTGACACTTCTCATCGAACAAGTAATGGCGCCAAATCTTTAAAGCAAACACAATCGCAGCTAATTCAAGATCGTGCGTCAGATAGTTCTTTTCGTACGGCTTCAACTATCTCGAAGCATAAGCAATGACTTTTCCTTCTTGCATCAAAACACATCCCAAACCAATCAATGAAGCATCACTGTAGATCACAAATTTGTTACCCGATTCAGGTTGTACCAATACCAGAGCTTTAGTCAACAAGGTTTTCAATTGATCAAAGCTGTTCTGACACTTTTGACCACTCAAACTTGACATCTTTCTGTAGTAGTTTTGTTAACGGAGTCACAATCATCGAAAAATCTTTCATGAATCTTCTATAATAACCAGTAAGACCTAGAAAACTACAGACTTCAGAGACATTTCTCGAAGGTTTCCAATCCAGAATAGCTGAAATTTTGCTCGGATAAACTCGGATACCAGATGCTGATACAATATGACCCAGGAAACCAACTTCTCATAACCAGAACTCACATTTACTGAATTTCACATACAACTACTTATCTCAAAAAATCTGTAGCACTAATCTCAAATGCTCGGCATGTTCAGATTCATCAGGTGAACAAATTAATATGTCATCAATAAAGACAACAACAAATTGATCTAAATATGGTCTGAAAATTCTATTCATCAAATCCATAAAGATAGCAGGTGCATTAGTCAATCCGAAAGGCATAACTAAGAATTCATAGTGGTCTTACCTCATTTTGAAAGTAGTTTTTGAAATATCTAAGTCTTTCACTCACAACTGATAATAGCCTGATCTCAAATATATTTTCGAAATCACAGCAGCTCCTTTCAACTGATCAAACAAATCATCAATTTGGGTAGAAGATATTTATTCTTGATAGTCACTTTATTCAACTGACGATAATCGATACACATTCTCATCGTACCATCTTTCTTTTTCACAAATAGAACCGGAGCACCCCAAGGTGAGAAACTCAGTTTGGCAAATCCTCTATCGGTCAACTCTTGCAACTAAGACTTTAATTCTTTTAACTCGGTTGGAGCCATTCTTTACGGGGCTATTGAAATCAAAGTAGTATCAGGTACCAATTCAATACCAAATTCTACCTCTCTAATCGGAGGTAATCTCGGAAGTTCTTTAGGAAATACATTAAGGAACTCACACACAACAGGCACTGATTCAACTTTCTTTTCTGACACTCTCGAATCAATCACATATGCAAAATAAGCTTCACAACTCATTCTCACAATACTTAAAGCTTTCATCGAAGATATTACAACAGGCAATCTATTCAAATCACTAGATTCAATTATGACTATTTCATTATTCTTGCATCTTAAATCAATAATTTTTCGTTTGCAGTTCACCACAGCATCATGCAAAGTTAACCAATCCATACCCAGAATTACATTAAATTCATCAAAAGGTGACAACATCAGATTAGCTGGAAAATAAGTGTCTCGAAACATTAACGGACAATTCCTGCATACTTTATCAACCAGAACACATCTGGCTAGAGGGTTCGAAACTCTAATTACAAACTCAGTAGACTTTACAGGAAAAGTCTTACTGTTCACTAAGTTCATACATACATACGAATGTGTCAATCCAGGATCTATCAAAGCAATCACATAAGTATCATAGAGAGTAAATGTACCTGTAATCACATCTGGCAATGAAGCTTCCTCGCGAGCTCGGATAGTATAGGCTCTGGCAGGTGCACGAGCCTCAGGTCTAACAGCTGTGTCTTTTGTTGCTCTTTGACTACTTATTATATTTCCTGAATTTCTGGGAGGTCTACTATGAGAAGCATTACCACTCTGCCTCTGATTCTGAACATTATCTTTTTCAACTAAATCTGGGCAATCTTTTATAAAATGATTTCTTGAACCACAACTATAACAAGCTCAGTTATTACTTTTTCCCCAGCATTCTCTGAAATGTTGTCTTCCATATTGATCACACTCAGGCTTTTCACTCTTTGCATTATCAACACTGGCAACAGACGTAGCTAAAGATTTGAAATTTGATTGCGATCTAACACGATCTCCGTTCGAATGTCCTACACTAGTCTTTGATCGAATACTATCATCTCTAAACTTCTGTGATCCAGATTGAAATAATTTGCTAGATGATCTCTTTCATACCTCTCTAGCTTCAAAATCAACTTTTCTTTTCTCTTTCCCAAGATCTTCAGCTTTACATGCTCGTTTCACAAGTACAACGAATTCTTTGATGTCTAGAATCCCGACTAACAAACAAATATCCTTATTCAAACCATCTTCAAATATTTTACACATTATTGCTTCTGAAGATACACATTCTCGGGCATACTGACTCAACCTTACAAATTCCCACTCGTATTCTATGACAGACATACGACCGTGTTTAAGCTCGAAAACTCTTTGCATTTCTGATCAATGAATCTCTGAGTGATATATTTCTTTTAGAATTCAGTTTGAAAGAAATCTCAAGTAACCTGTTCACTCAGAACCACAGATGTCAAAGTCTTCCATCAATGGTACGCTGTATCTCTCAAAAGGAAAACGACACATTTTATGCTTTCTTCTGGACTCAAAGACAATTCATCAAACACTCTTATCATATTTTCTAACCAGAACTCGGCTTTTTCAGCATCATCACTTGTTGTAGCTTGGAACTCTTTAGCACCATATTTTCTAATCTTATCGACTGATGGTCTTCTTAACTAATCCTGATTCACTAGTCGCATAACAGGAGCTTGAGGAGGATTAACCAGGGGTGGAGGTTGTTGTACAGCCGGATTGGTTCTAATATATTTGGTGAACCAATCATTCATCATCTGATAGAAGGCTTGTTTAGCCTTACCATCACGGCTACTCGTAGCCGGTCGAGAATCAGCTTGTATCGTCCCTTGCGCGGGAGCAGGCGTATTGCTTTAAAAATCGTCTACTATGGCTCTTTTGGGATCCATTTGCTATATAAAAGCAGATTTCAATGTCAAGATTCATCACACTATCGCAATTTATAAATATGGCATGTATAGCTAGACTCACAAACACTATGGTAGTCCTAGAACCGACTAAACCATAGCTTGATAACAATTAAATGTAACACCCCTAACCCGTAACCGTCGCTGAAATAGGTTAAGAGCCATTACCGAACTCATAACACAGATCAGAACCATCAATTATCAAATATCCTTTCATTTAAATAAACATAGATCATTCATATTCAACGTAAACTTAAAATGATTATACGAAGTCTAAAACATGCTTTTTAGGATCAATTCGATAACATATGAAAGTTTCAGAACTTATAAAAATTTTCAACTTTTAAAAGGTCACATGCCCGTGTGAACAGGCCTGTGCCACACACGGTTTTAGACATGCCCGTGTGTCTAAGCTGTGGCAAAACAAGGCATAGCTACTGACTTGCCCACACGGCTACAAGACACGCCCGTGTGCCTTGGCCTCGGTCAAGTCTGACTTTGGCCACATGGCTAGCCACATGCCCGTGTGCTTTGGCCGTGTTCGGGCCTGACTTACAATTGTATTGTACCCCAGGGGACACACGACCGTGCAACATAGCCGTGTGTCGCACACAGCTGAGAAATATGCCCGTGCCTTTGCCCGTGTGGACAAAAGTCGGCCATTTGAATAACCAATTTGCCACCCCAAAATGGGTCAACCTGCAAACAAAGAAATAAGCATATTTACTCAACCTTTTCAGCCAGTATCTATACCAAACCATACATAATTTATGCTAAAACATTACCAATCATTTCCATTCTCAATTTATTACTCAATTCGAACCAAAACGTAACCTAACATCATACCTAACCAAAAGATCGATACATCATTCAAACATATGCTATGAACTTACCAAACTTGCCATTTTACCATCTTTTTTAAACCAACCAACACATACCCAGATTGTACTTTGGCATCACATATTATATACCATTATCAAACTATAAGTTCAAACATAAACTAGCCAAATCACATGGCTAAATATAAACATCACAAAAGATAATCCCACAACTACTAGCCTATACATGCCATACTTCAAAATGTACAATTTCAAAATACCAAAATGAGGTTCAATAGTGTGGTGATGATCTTTTATGATCCCTGAGCTTGCAGTAGCATTGATTTCTATAAAACAATTCAACATACACAAAGTAAGCTTTCAAAAGCTTAGTAAACTCGTGCCAAAAACATCAACAATATATAACATATGAAACATCAACACTTAAGTACTTATATATATATTTTCAACTCATTCATCAAGTCCATGCTAACATCATCCAAAAGTTTGTACCAAATTCGATAAACTTTTTAGGTATTATACTATCTACCACATAGGTATTATACTTACCGAATATTCTCGTATTCATTCATTTTCATTCTCACCTCTTGTTTGGATATTTTAAGATTTCCCAAACATCGCCAATGCTTTAAACATCCGTACACTTAGTGCTTTAAAGATTAGCCAAAGCTATAATAATTTCGCACACTTAGTGCCATCTCAATTAACCGAAGCTATTTCAGTATCGTACACTTAGTGCCTCATATAGCCGAAGCTAAATTAACTCGCACACTTAGTGCCAAATACCATTGGTTTATCATCGAATTAGTCCAAATCAATTATACATACATCTATGTATAATAAAAATAGCAATATATACTTACAACATCATGTTCTATGTACGAACTTACCCCGTACTTGGAATTGTCAACATTGACTGTTTACTCTACAATCTTCGACTTCCCTTGGTCTAAGTCCGAATTCCTCCTTTCTTGATTTATATTTATTCTAAAAATAACCCTTTTATTCACCAAATCATTCAAAACAATCCATAGACATATATTTAGGGCATTTTGTAAACTAGCCCTCACATTTTCACATTTTGACACTTTAGTCCCTAATTCACAAAATCACAAAATACACATAATTTGCTTATACACAAGCTTAGCTGAATTTTCATATATCTCATACAAGTCTATACATTTCATTTATTTCACATTTTAGTCCCTCAAAATAACATTTCTATAATTTAGCCCCAATTACTCAAATTTATCAAAAATTCAAAGATAAAACATGTAAACCCAACATCAAGCTTTCGTATTTCAACATATAACATCACCAAGTTCATGAATTCATCCATGGCACATTTCAAAATCATCAACAAAATCAGAAATTGAGACATGGGCTTGATAGTATACAAAGCAAGGATTACGAAAACATAGAAATTATCGAAAACCAATCGAAATACATACCTAATTCACCAATTCAAAGTGTCGAACCCGAGATGAGTTTTCTCTTTTCTTTTTCATTTATTTTTCGGCAAAACAAGATGAATGTGGCTTTATTTTATGCTTTGTTTTATTTAACTGGAAATTGTCGAAACCATTTTTGGATTGAAAAAAAAGGGGATCGACTTTTTGAAAACAAAACGTGGAGTCGCCACCAATCCTTTGTTTTGATGTGATTGGATCACCTTAAAAATATATTTACTCCATTTAAATCTATTTTGGCCCACGAAATTTGAGAAAATGAGTTCTGGAGTGGGTTACGTACGAGGAAGGATTAGCACCCTCGCTACACCCAAAATTGGTACTGAATTGATTAGATAATGTCCTTATGTCTAAGATTTAAAGCTATTTTTTGCAATATGATTCCTTTTAAAACATTTGAATGGCTTAAGTTGGTCGTCAAAATTCTCTTGTTTCAAAGGTATACAGCATCACATCCAGCACAATAGGACACGATCCTCTATACTCTTGAAAACACGATAAATTTTTGACTTCCAAAAATTTATATGTTGGAAATCACAAAAGAATGCCCAATTATTTAGTCCAACAAAAAAATTGAAACCCAGCACGGTATGGCATGATTCCTCGAATTTCCAAACATTGAACATTGTCTTGCTTTAGAATTTATAAAACACGAGTAAAATACCAAAGGAATATTCAATTATTTGGAACAAACCGGAAATCAAAACCCAGTGCGATAGGGCACGATTCCTCGAATTTCCAAACAGTGAACATTGACTTGTTTTAGAACTTAGAAAGTACGGATGAAATTTCAAAGGAATATTTGATTATTTGGTTAAACGGAAAATCGAAACCCAGCACGGTAGAGCACGATTCCTCGAGTTCCCAAACATCAATTATTACCTTTGTTTTAGTGAATTGTCAAATAAACAATTGTAGAACTAGCTCAAAACCCATTAATTTTACTTGAAATAAAATGGAATAATTAATTTTAAAGAGTTGGACCTTATAAAGCGATATTTATAAACCAAAGGGAAAAATAAGAACATGGAATAATATGCATGCATAAAATACGATGATGGATGAATGAAGATCATATAACTTATTTAATCAACTAACAAAATAAACAATTAAATATAATTAATCTAAGAAAAACATGATCAATTTCCCAAGCATGGATGAAGAACAATTGATATAACAATATAACGAATATACATGAAATAATATATAAAAAAACAACTAACCCATGAGATACCAAACAACATAAAACTAATATGATCCGAAACAATTTCTAAAAAAAAATGATGCAGTGGTGAGCAAATAACACATGCTAGAAAAAAACTAAGAATATATATAATTTTTTTTAAATAAATGTTGCAAAAGAAGACATTTGAATCAAATAATATGCAAGGTGTTAAAACATTTGTTTAAAAATTGACAATATACACAATAACTTAAATAATAAATAAAATATGAAAGAATAGTAAAAATACATGATATGATATAATACACATAATAGATTTACAAAACATATATATAAATAGATTTTGGAATAATTATTTGTGAAAAATAGCATGAAATCAATAATGCACACAAAATTAAGTTGGTCTATGAATTATATACGTACCATTATACATAAAAAACATTTAAAAGAGATAATATGTAGAATACTAGGATAATATAATATAAAGAATCATTCCAAACTAATAATTTTATAAACAAAAAAATGAAGTTCCTAAAATTGTTTCATATATACATAAAAATATTAGGTGGATCATAAAGCAAGGAGTATTTTAAATAGAAATGTAACACCCCGAACCCGAGACCGACACCGGAGTCGGACACGAGATGTTAACAAACTTTGAAAAATTTTTCCAGACACTGCCCAGTCTGAGTACTAGTCGCTTCAAAAATCATATCTTGAGTTTCACAACTTGAAAATCAGTTTTGTGATTTTTCCCTGAAACTAGACTCATGTCCCCACCTATTTATTTTTTTCTAGAATTTTTGGTCTGGCCAATTAGTACAGTTTATTAGTCAAAGTCTCCCATGTTACAGGGGTCGACTACACTGACCTTTTCCCATTAAGACTTGGATATCTCTCTGCACAGAGCTTCAATACTGATGCCGTTTGTTTTTATGGAAACTAGACTCAGAGAGGAATCCATACATATATGGTATGACCACTGATTATCTCTGGTCAATTTATAGTGAATTTCCAAAGTCGGAACAGGGAATCCAGAAACTGTTCTGGCCCTGTTCCACAAGAACCCGAATATCTCTTACTGTACTGTTCATATGATTATTTCGTTACTTTCATATGAAAGTAGATTCATCAAGGTTCGATTACATAATTTATTCACTATTTAATTCCACTCCTACGAATTCTTGTGATTTTTCCAATCCACACCACTGCTGCTGTCAGCCTCTGTTTTCAAAGTAAACCTTACCTATTTTCGGGGTTTCATGGACCAACTAGGGCCTTGTCATACATATGCCCACATATGATCATACTTAGCCATTCCAATGGCTGATCATTTGCTCAACACTTCCATTCCAACTATAGTTACATCATGAAACCATCTATACATTCATAAACACGAATGGTCTAATGCCATACTCCACTTCTACAAGCCATTTTCGCATGGTTGTACACTTATACATTTCATAAAGTACTCGAAAAACAACAATGGGTAGTCCTATACATGCCATATCAAAACTCAACCAAAATAGTACCCAAAAGAGCCTTTGATAGTGTGGGCGACTTCGACTTCAAGATCCCGAGTCCGATAGCTGGAGAACCAAAAATCTATAAAACAGAGGAGCAGTGTAACGAGTAAGCAATTTATGCTTAGTAAGTTTTGAGCAAGGAATTCCAGCATAAACAAAGAATAACACACATTTAGCTAAACGGAATATTTCATAATACGCAATTTACCGATACCAAACTTGCTTCACAACATTAACAACCCTTATGTACATACACGATAGACTAACTTAGCCGAAGGCCGGTAGCTCGTTTATCAACTGAGCGAACATTTATTTGTAAGGGCTCGATTAAATTCAACACATACGTAACATATCCCCATATTGGGATGTTTTTCGACTATTCGCTGGAATTTTACAGCAAGCTCATTCATTACCAAATCACGTACCTTCGGGATTTAACCGGATATAGCTCCTCGTTCAAATGCCTTCGGGACATAGCCCGGTTTTAGTAACTCACACAATGCCTTCGGGACATAACCCGGATTTAATAACTCGCACGAATGCCTTCGAAACTTAACCCGGATTTAGTATCTCTCACAAAGGCCTTCGGGCTTAACTCGGAATTTGTATCTCGCACAAATGCCTTCGGATCTTAGTCCGGATATATTCACTTAGCACAAAGCCTTCGGGACTTAGCCCGGACAGCATTCAATTAATCATGCACATCTAACAATAATTCATGGCACATTCATATTTCATTTTCATTTGCGAAACTCAAACACAAGGCACATATCGTCCTTGCACATTCGGCTCAATAGCCTCACATAGAGCATGATTTAATCACATCGTAATTTAAGCTCTCTTACTCAAGAACTTACCTCGGGTGTTGTCGAACGATTCCGCTAACTATTCGACCACTTTTTCCTTCCCTTTATCGGATTTATTTCCCCTTTGCTCTTGAGCTTAATTAAACAAATAAATTGATTTCATCATTTAGGCATCAAAAAGATGAACACAAGGCACTTAGCCCATATTTATACATTAGACATTAAAGTCTCATACATGCAAAAATCATGCATCAACACAACATATTAGCTAATTTCTTTCCCCTTGGCCGAATATGCATGTCTATTTTTGGGGTCGATTTCAACACTTAATACACACATATACACACTAGTAAAGCATCCTCCCCTTTTCATCAATTTAACACATGCATTACTCATTAACATGCAAAGTTACATTCGACCTTAGCACACATCTTGCTAGCCGATTCTTCTCCATTTAGCAATCAATGCACATATGTGCTCACACAAAAATGCTAAAAAGGAGGTTCAAGAATCATCAAGCCATCATCACATGCATCATTAACAAGCTTCATATTTTGCATGCAATGGCATTAACACAACCTCCACCTAGGCCGAATCTTAACTCATCCTCATGCCTCATCACCACAACATCAAACACCAACCAAGAATGATGCATCCATGGTCAAGTGCCATTTCCATCACATAGCAAGATTTAGACCATGGGCTAGGTAGAACTCAAGCAAACAACTAAAACATGCATGCATCTCATGGAACATCATCAAACATACCTTAGCCTAGCTACATGCATGGCCGAATCTCTTCACCTTTCTTCTTCTTTCCTCCTTAAAATTTTTGGCCAAGAATGAACCAAAGGATGAGAAAATTTTTTCTTTGTTTTTCTTTCTAATTTAGGCTAAATGAAGGTGAGAAAAGGATGAACAAAGATCTTCTCCTCTCTTTTCTTTAGCTCACGGCAATGAGGGGGGAAAAGAATCAACTACACACTCTTTTTTTTTGTATTCATCATACTCCTTTTCATTATTTAATTTCCATGCCTATTATTTTATTTTTTTCCACCCATGATGCACCAACAAAACATGTCTATGACATGTCTTGGCCATCAAACTTGGTCTACCATGCTTGTCATGGCCGGCCACTACTAGTAGGGGGGGAATTTGACATGCAAGTCCCCCCCTTTGTCCACATGCACTAATAGGTCCTCACACATTGACCTATCACATTTTAGAATTTTCTCACATAAGTCCTATTGACTAAATTCACATGAAATCAACCAAATTGAAGCTTGAAATTTTCACACATTCATAATTACATATTCTAGACAATAAGTATCACATTCAAACATTTCGGTGACTCGGTTTAGCGGTCCCGAAACCACTTCCCGACTAGGGTCAACTTTGGGCTGTCACAAGAAAACTCTATTAAAGTAATACATGTATCAGTATACAAAAAAAATATTTAAAAAATACGTTATAATAAAGTGTTAAAATAATTTAATGTAAAAAGAATTTTAAAACGATGATTTTAAAACAAATTGAGGCTATTAAGATGGCTCAACACGCACATAAGAATATGTGAACTTCCAAACAATAAGTATTATAAATTGAAAACTCAATAAGAAGAATATATGTACAAATATGCATAAAATATTTAAAGAAATGTGGTGCAAAAAAAAGGGCAAAAGAAACTCAAAATAATTGTACAGATGAAAACAAACAAAATCATTAGAATGGATTAACACATACAAAAATATCAAACGCATTTTGTAATAGCAAATTATGCAAATGAAAGACCAAATTAAAATTAAACGCCAAAATAAAAGGGATAATTTACAAATAAACAATCGTAAATAGGATCGATGTGTAATGCGCGAAAATGTATGAGGACTAGAATTGGGAATATCCCCGAGTCCAAAACGCGGTGCTACACCGTGGACTAAAATGAAAATATGCGCGAATTAAAGAGCCAAATTTAAAAAACAAAGTAAAACAAAAAAAGCGCAATTGAACGCCCGCGCAAAAGAGGACTTAGCGCGAAATTATCCCTCCCCACAGAAACAAGTAGATTCCAAGTGTAAAAGGGACGGATCGGGTGGGGTTTAATCAATACAACGCCATTTTTGGAGCCACTGAATCAGGCTCAAAACGACACCGTATTCAGTCCTTTAAAAGGGCTAAAATCTGGCTATTCAGCCACACTAACCCTAATTCCCCCTTCCTTCACCCGAACCCTAAGTTTTCTCCCTCAAAAACACCAGCCTGCCGCTAGGAACGGCGACCGGCGCTCACAGGCTTCGAAATATTACTTTTTTAGCCTCGAATTTCCCTTTAAACTCTGATTTCGGCGAAGCGAAAGAGAATCGATGGCTTAATCGTAAGGTATGACTTCGCCTTTTCTTATTCTCTTTTATTTTTGAATGCAACAATGAAAAATCGAAAGAGTAAAATGAGTTGATTCAAGAAAAATTAAAGAAACTGGAAAAACAGAAAATCACCTTAAGGAAAAAATTGCGTTTGGAAATGCCTTTTTCTGATATTAAGTATACGTAGTTGCGTAACCTTTATGAAGATCAAATCTCTTGGCTTTATAGTCGAAAAGAAAGAATCAAAATTAAAAAAATACAATTTTTTCTATTATTTTGTATTTGCTGTTGTGTTTGTCTCTTCTTGCAGGTATGTGGTATGCGTGGCGCGTGTACGGGGGCTGTGCGCTGGCATATGGAGGCTGGGCGTGGCTATGGTGCCAGGAGTGTAACACCTCTTACCCATATCCGTCGCCGGAACAGGGTACGAGGTATTAACAAATTATAGTATATACTATTAAATAAAACCCAACAAAAATATGGCGTGCAATTTGATCATGGATCATTATAACATATGCCATTAACAATACAAACCAACTTCAAAGGCTTCGTACAAAATGATTAGTTTGATACTATAAGTAGTAATTTAAACCTAGACAATTATGACACATAACAAAATAACTAAGTCTGCTATACATGCCATATTTCAAAATGTTGAGTTTAGATACCAAGAGTATTGATAGTGCGGGCGGATCTTCTACGATCTCTGACTCCTGTGCTAGCTGGATGACACTATAAGACAAAGGAGAGAAAAGAAAGTAAGCTTATAGCTTAGTAAGTAAGTATATAAATAACAAATAAGGAATCTAATATGTTTACAACATAACTCAATTATATCATATTTTTTTATTTTATTGTTTACTCCAATTTGATCAAGTTGTCCCTCTTGCATCATGATCACAAAATAAATCATAACTCGAGTTACAAAACTCAAAATTCAAATCCGTAAAATTTCCTGAATCTACACTCATAAAACTTCTTACTAATTTTTTTCTAGAATTTTTGGTTCAGCCAATTAGTACAGTTTATTAGTTAAAGTTTCCCCTGTTACACAGCTCAACTGATCTGACCTCTGTTCATTACAAATTGAATTTATCTCAGTGCACAATTCAAATAACCATGAAACCTGTTTTATTTAAAAATAGACTCAATAAGGAATTTAGGCATATAAACTATATTTCTTAATTTGTTTTTGAAAATTTTTAATGATTTTTCAAAGTTGAAATAGGGGATCACATAGTCATCCTGAGCAAGTCTCACACAATTATAAATATCTCAAAATATAGAATTCCTTTGCTTTCTCTGTTTCTTTTATATGAAAATAGACTCATTAAGCTTTAATTTCACATCTCATTCAACCTCTAATTAAATTCATTCTATTTTTGGTGAATTTTCAAATTCACGTCACTTCTACTGTCCAAAATAGTTTTAATGCTAATTTCACTCTTTCACACATTCTTTATACTAACCTCATTTTAACTTACATATATATATACCACAAATCATTTTCACCACATTTCATACATCACAAGTGTAGGTCCATGACTACAATGTCACCACAAAACCATCCCGTTGAACAATTCGGATTAATCCTCGATACTTGATGGTTTCAGCATACAGCCCCACCATCATATTTCATTTAATTCGGCTCTCTTGTACACATGGTGAACACTTAGTACCACTCATGCGACCTAGCCGATTTGTCTCGTAGCTCTCTTGTCTACATGGTGTCCTTCACTTGGAATCACGCATGCGACCTAGCTACATTTATCTCTCACGTAGCTCTCTTGTCTACATGGGATACATCCCGTATCACACATGTGACCTAGCTACTATATAGTATCTTGTAGCCTTCTTGTACACATGATGTGCACTCGGCAGCTTACATGTGACCTAGCTACGCTCCCTCTATTTTATTTGATTTTTCCGAATGTTCAACCGGGATCTCTCTCTATTACTTATTTCTATTCTTCCAATAGTCGATTTATACTTCAACATCAGCTAATATATATATAATAGGATGAAATATAAAAATGTAAATGAAATTAATGTATTATTTACATACAAACTTACCTCGGTACAAAATATGGGAATTTTGCAATTTAGTCCAAAACTTACTCCTTCCCCCATTGGAGGTCAATTCCACGCCTTTCTTGATTATGAAGCTTGAAAGTTGAAGAACCCTAGCTATGGAGGAGAGCAATTTTCGGCAGCAACTAATGAAGATGATAACCAATTTTGTGTTATTTTTCCCATTTTATTTCATTTAATATACAAATGACCAAAATGCCTTTACTACTAAACTTTCAAAAAAATTCCCTTCATGTCCAACTTTTGTCCATAACTTAAGAATGGGTCAAATTGCTATTTAAGACCTCCTAGTTAATATCCCAAAGCAATTTCATACTAAAAACTTCTAAAACACGAGTTTTATAATTTATTCGATTTAGTCCCTAATCTCAACTTAAGCGCGAAATGCACAGAATTTCGTCACGAAATTTTCACGAAATCATGAAATCATATCATAAACCCTAAAATAATTATAAAACAATTATTTCTATCTCGGATTTATGGTCACGAAACCACTATTCCGATTAGGCCCTAATTTGGGTTGTCACAAGGAGGCTGTATGGCGCTATGGGTTGGGGGCTGCGGTGCTCTCTGCTGCTAGGGTTTCTGAAACTATTTTGATTTTAGGCCACTTGGGCCTTGTATTGCTTGGCTAGGTTTTAGGTTTGGGTCGCATTTGTTGTTGGGCTATGAACCATTGTAATTTAGGTTATAATTTTGGGCCCTAGACTGTTTAAAATTGGACTTTATAATACTTTTATTATAATTTATTCTCTCTCCTTTTTTGTTTTGTGCTTGTACGGGCTCGGGCCAAAATTGGGCCCTACAGCTGCCCCTCTTTGCTCATTGTTATGTAACGAGAATAGAGTAAATACTTCAAAGAAGACCAAAAATGGTCCGATCTCACCGAATCATGACTTCTTTGATGCTCTTCTTCTTCGAGGTAGCCTTGTTCCAATCCTCTACAAATTTAGGGGTATAGGAATTGTCGCTTCAATCTACTCCACTGTAACTCTAGAGAGACCAGCCTTGTAGCTTTTAATCAGCTCTACTGCAACTGCTCCACTGCAACTTCAGGGAGATACGGTTCGTGTATTTTTATCCTGCTCTACTGCAACTTCAGAGAGATAAGGATTGTTACTTCGTTCTACTCCACTGCAACTTCAGGGAGATAGGATCTACTAACTTCGTTCTGCTCCATTGCAACTTCAGGGAGATAAGATCTACTAACTTCAGTCTGCTCCACTGCAACTTCAGAAAGATGAGACTTGGGTAATTTTATCCTGCTCTACTGCAACTTCAGAGAGATAAGGATTGTTACTTTGATCTGCTTCACTACAACTTCAGGGAGATAAGATCTGCTAACTTCAGTCTGCTCTACTGCAACTTTAGGGAGATGAGACTTGGGTAATTTTATCCTACTCTACTGCAACTTCAGAGAGATAAGGATTGTTACTTCGATATGCTCTACTGCAACTCCAGGGAGATAAGATCTGCTAACTTTAGTCCGCTCCACTGCAACTTCAGGGAGATGAGACTTGGGTAATTTTATCCTGCTCTACTGCAACTTCAAAGAGATAAGGATTGTGGCTTTGATCTGCTCCACTGCAACTTCAGGGGGACAAGATCTGCTATCTTCCATCTACTCCACTGTAACTTTAGGGAGATGAGACTTGCTATTTCAACCTACTCTACTGCAACGTTAGAGAGATAAGATTTGCTATGATGACTTAATCTGACCTACTGCAATTTTAGTGGTATAGGATTTATGGTTTCATCGGTCTGTTACGCCGCTCTCTGGGGAACATGACCTTTAGAATCGATTTTATGGGACTATGTTTATGCCGAATGATTAGGATGCTTTGGTCAGAATGAATCAAATGCTCCTAACTAGGTGTGTATGATATTTGCATGAATGCAGAATGTTGTGAGAATGATCCTTTTTTAATATTTGGGTTGTCATTGCTCATTGTTCATTAAGATTCTGCCACTGATGTGTTATCCTGTCTTCTTTGCTCGGCTGGTATCTTTGGCAGAAGATCACTATTTGTTCAACTGGTTTTCTCTACTGCATCTTTAGGGAGATCGAACCTGCAGTCTCTTCTATCCGCCCCACTACAAATCACTGGTGTAGGATCTGAATTTTCCCCTATCAATTTGGTCTGTTACACCATTCCTCGGGTGTCATGGCCAGACGTGTGTGCCTGATATTTTTATGAATGTAAAATATCATTTTTCTTTTCTCGAGAATGACCTTCTTTTATACTGATCATTTCTCATCAAGATCATATCATTGATGCAATATCTCATCTTTTGTTCAATCACCTTTTTGGACCAAAAATCCAAAGAGATGGTCTCAGCTTAAACCATTCCCACTCAGATATTTCCTTAAGCTTGGTAAGTTCTAAATAACGGTTTTGTTTCAGACTCTTGTATTATTTAGAAGCTTTTTAAAGTAATATGTGAAACTCCATTTGTGAAAGTATTATTAATCCATTAATCATTATTTCAATACAACATGCTTGCAACAAATCATAGCAATGGATAAGAATGGAATTTAATTAGGGTATAACTTGAAATGAATAAATTATCGAAGATAAAAATGAAAGTCTATTGGGGATGCATATCTTGAAAAGAAAAATATTTCAAAGATAGCTAATTTACTATGAACAAGGTGAAGAATAGGTGCTCTTGATATCGCAGTCTGAGCTTCTTCGTAAGAACTTCCTCAAGACCAACTTAAACTTGACATGTGTTTAGGAGACTAGAAGCACTTTGTCAATACGGCAAGATGTGTCATACCCTCTCCCTTGTCAATTCAGGTATAACAAGATCATCGCCTTTCCCATTTTTGATCAACATCTAAGCCGCCCTTTTCGGGTTTTCAACTCAAATCCCCTTTGGCCTCAAGGCGCCCTTTGCGGGTTTTCGCCTTGGCCTCACCTTTTTCTCTCTTTTTTATTTTATTTTTTTTAGAAAGGTCTCAAAGCGCCTTTTGTGGGCTTTCTCTTTAGCCTCTTTCCTTTTTTAAGTGTAGTACTTCTTGACAGAATCCGAATTCACAAGATTGAGCAGGTTTTCCCCATCCATTTCAGCCAGAATTAATGCTCCTCCGGAGAAAGCTTTCTTCACCACATAAGGCCCCTCCCAATTGGGCATCCATTTTCCTCCAAAATCATTTTGTATAGGTAGGATCTTTTTCAGAACTAGATCTCCCTCATGAAACTCTCTTGGGCGAACCTTTTTGTCATAAGCTCGCATCATTCTTTTTTGATACATCTGACCACGCTGAATAGCTTTTAGCCTCTTCTCCTCAATCAAATTCAACTGATCATATCGAGACTGTATCCATTCTGCTTCATCTAACTTCAACTCTGACAAAACTCAGAGAGAAAGTATCTCTACCTCAATGGGTAGAACTGCTTCCATTCCATAGACCAACGAGAAAGACATTGCCCCAGTAGAATTTCTGACAGATGTTCGATAAGCGTAAAGAGCGAATGGCAACTTCTCATGCCAATCTCTGTAAGTTTCAGTCATTTTCCCCACAATCTTCTTAATATTTTTATTGGCTGCTTCGACTGCCCCATTCATTTTTGGGTGATATGGTGATGAATTATGGTGTCTGATCTTAAACTAACTGCAGACCTCTACTATTGTGCTATTGTTCAAATTCAAAGCATTGTCAGATATGATCCTTTCAAGCATCCCATATCGACATATGATCCCCTTTTTCAGGAATTTACTCACAACCGATTTTGTAACATTGGCATATGAGGCTGCCTCTACCCACTTGGTGAAATAGTCAATGATCACAAAGATGAACCGATACCCATTTGAAGCCTTCGGTGAGATTGACCCTATGACATCCATGCCCCACATCAAAAACGGCCATGGGGAAGTCATAACATGCAAAGGCGAAGGAAGTACATGAATTTTATCACCATAAATTTGACATTTGTGACATTTCTTAGCATAATTAATGCAGGCTCCTTACATGTTGACCAATAATATCTAAACCTCATAATTTGTCTAGCCATTGTAAATCCATTAGCGTGTGTTCCACAAACACCTTCGTGAACCTCTTCCAAGATTTTCTTGGCTTCCACAGCATCTACACATTTAATAGCACTTGATCCTTTCTTCTTTTATACAGTATTTCCCCTTCTAAGACATAATCATAGGCTAGCTTTCTCAATGTCCTTTTATCATTCTCAGTTGCCTGATCAGGGTACTCCCAATTTCTCATGTATCACAATATATCTTGATACCAAAGATGGTCATCTCTTTCCTCTTCCTCCATGTTGTAACAATAAGATAGAGCTTCACAAATACTCATCTGAATGAGTTTTACATCTTCTTGTTTACTCATATTGATCATGGAAGCCAAAGTAGCTAAAGCATCCGCCATCTGGTTCTCATATCGTGGGAGATAATTGAAAGTAATATCATCAAACTCCTCGATTAACCCCAGCACTATGCCTCGATAATTAACCAATTTGGAGTCTCTTGTCTCCCATACACCTTTAAGCTGGTAGATCACTAGCGCAGAATCTCCATATACTTCCAACACCTTGATCTTGTGTTCTATGGCTGCACGGAGTCCAATGATGCATGCTTCATATTCTACCATATTATTTGTGCAATCGAAATCCAATTTACATGTGAATGGATAATGATATCCATTTGGGGATACCAAAACTGTCTCGATTCCATTACCCACGGCATTTGAGGATCCATAAAAGTTCAATTTCTAGGGGTGACCTTTTGTAACATCCTCTTCCGTAGCTGCCACATACATTAATTCTTCATTAGGGAAATCAAAATTCAAGGGCTCATAATCTTCTAGAGCTCTACTGGCCAAAAATTCTACTATTGCGCTCCCTTTCATGGCCTTTTGACTCACGTAGACTATGTCAAATTCAGGAAGCAAAATTTGCCACCTAGCCATCTTCCGTTCAAGGAGTTTGACTCCATCATATACTTTAGGGGGTCTAACTTCAAGATTAACCAGGCCATATGGTACAACATGTATTGCTTCAACCTTCGAGCTCTCCAGATCAAGGCGCAACACAATTTCTCGATTGGTGGATATCTCAACTCACATTCCGTGAATTTCTTACTGAGGTAATATATTACGTTTTCTTTTCTTCCTGATTCATTGTGCTGACCAAGCACACATCCCATAGAGTTATCAAACACTGCTAAGTATAGTATTGGCGGCCTATCTGAGCTTGGAGGTGACAGTACTGGAGGACTTGACAAGTACTTTTTAATCTTATCAAAACCTCTCTGGCATTCATCATCCCATTCTCCTGGGTTGTGCTTTTTAAGAAGACAAAATATGGGGTCGTATTTCTCAGTTAATTATGAAATGAACCCAGAAATGTAATTTAGTCTTCCAAAGAAGCCTAACTTCTTTTTGAGTACGTGGTGGAGACAATTCTTATATAGCCCGAACTTTGTCTGAGTCAATCTCAATTCCCCTTTTACTGACTACAAAGCCTAGTAGCTTTTTTGATCTAGCTTCAAAAGTACATTTAGCTGGATTAAGCTTTAGCTAAAATTTTCTCAATCTCAAGAATAACTTTCTCAACACTTTAATGTGCTCCTCTTCAATTCAGGATTTGGCAATCATATCGTCTACATAAACTTGAATCTCTTTATTAATCATATCATGAAATAATGTCACCATGGCTCTTTGATATGTTTCTCCAACATTCTTCAGCCCAAACGACATCACCTTATAACAGAACGTGCCCCATAAGGTTATGAAGGTAGTCTTTCCCATATCTTCAGGATGCATCTTTATCTGATTATATCCGGAGAAGCCATCCATGAAGGAGAACAATGAGTAGCCTGCCGTATTATCCACTAGAGTATCAATGTGAGGCAAGGGGAAGTTGTCTTTTGGGCTAGCCTTATTTAAGTCTCTGTAATAAACACACATTCGTACTTTTCCATCTTTTTTAGGAATAGGTACAATGTTGGCTCCCCATTCCGAGTATTTGACCACCCGCAGGAATCCAGCATCAAATTATTTTATGACTTCCTCTTTTATTTTTAGCACAATCTCTGGCCTTATCCTTTGAAGTTTCTACTGAATCAGCTTGCAATCTTATTTTATGGGAAGGATATGTACTACAATATCAATGCTCAACCCAAAAATATCTTGGTAGGACCATGCGAAGACATCTTTAAATTCTTGAAGCAACCCTACAAGGTCTCGCTTTGTTTCTTCGGTTATGCACATTCTGATTCTTACAGCCTTTCCTTCTTCCAAAGTCACCACCTCCACTGTCTCTTTATGCAACAGAATTTGCTTTTCCTCTTGTTCTACCATCCGTAACAAGTCCAAAGATAAGTCACAATCTCAGTCATCTTCAAAGTCCTGAGATCCCTCTAAACACATGTCTTACTCAAAAGGTGATTCTGAGTCAGTAGCAGCGTCACTCATGACATTGATATCCAGGGACTCTGAGTAAGCTCTAAATACTATAGGAATGTCTTTTACAGTCTAGTTGCCTAGAACACTCCCGGGTTCATAAGGACGAATATCTGACAAGGTCCCCACTTCAGTCGTTTCTTCCAATATGGCATTGATGTGAATATCTTTCAACATTTCTTCAATATCTTTTTTCTTTGACGTCCTCTTTTTGGGATGAATAATCCCTCTTGATACAAAAGTCTTCAATATGTGAGGGATTATCATGGGTTCCCACTTGACTTCATCACCACTCACACGTGCCCTTCTTCTTTCCGGCCTTTTCTCAAATTCCTTCTTTCTTTGTCTGGCATCTGGCCTGAACCCCAAACCAAAGCGGTCATATTTGTCTTTCAGCATAGGCACCTCAACTCTTCCCTGAAGAGTCCTCCCAAGTCCCCTTTCTGGCAAAGCTCCTCTTCCAACCATTAACTGTAGACTCATCCTTGTAGTGATGGATAATTTTGGCATCGGAATCTTACTCTCATCAGTAATGAATGTCGCATTTAACAAATTCCAAAGACCAAAATGAACATTTGATTTCTTCTTCATCTGTCTCCAAATATGATGCATCACTGCTTACAGCTGCAATGATATCCTCTTTAGCATTTATCGTTATCAACCGACTCTTTGATACTAACTTCAACTTCTAATGCAACGATGAAGGCACTGCCCCTGCTGAATGTATCCAAGGCCTTCCTAATAGGCAGTTGTACGAGGGTTTGATATCCATCACCAAAAAATCCACCTCATATGTAGTTGGACCAATCAACAAAGGTATTTCTATTCTCCCCATGACTTTTATTTTTGGGCTATCGAATGCCCGCACTATATTCTGACACCCCTTCATGTGCGAGCTATCCACTGGTAATCTATTTAATGTAGACAAGGGCAATACATTCAATGCTGACCTATTGTCTATCAAGACTTTCGGCAGTGTGTATCCTTTGTATCTGATAGTGATGTGCAGAGCTTTAGTGGACCCCCTACCTCCTAGTGGTATTTCGTCATTGTTGAAGAAGATGAAATTATCAGCACTTATGCTATTAACCAGTCGATCCAACTTATTGACAGAGATATCATTAGTCGCGTACGTCTCATTTAGCACTTTCATCAATGCATTTCAGTGGACCTCTAAACTTAGGAGCAAAGCTAGTATAGATATGTGAGCTGGTTGTTTATGCAACTTTTCCACCACACTATATTCACTATGTTTCAAAAATTTCAGGAATTCCTTAGCTTCCTCCTCTTTCACTGGTTCATTAATTGGCAACTCAAACTCAACAGCTTTTCCTTTCTTTTGTTCCGCTATCAGAGCTTTTCCTTTTACAGGTTCTATTCGGGCGTTCACCAAATCATAGCGTCTTCCACTACGTGTGTAAGAACCTATATCTTGATCCTCCTTAGCTGAACTCTCCTTCCACGGGATTGTCACATTACAATCATAATTCCATGTGACTCTTTTATTGTCCTCATAAGAGAAAACTACTGGTTTCTGAATTATAACCTTTGGTTCCATTTGAATTCCCACCTCATTTTTCGGACGTGAAATGATGACTATGGATAATTAACCTTCGGGCCCTTCGACGTTGATTCTGGCGTGCATATACACCCCCCTTTGGTTTCTTCATAAAATTCTATCTCTTTGTTGTCAATCAGGCTCTGAATCAAAGCTCTAAACTCTTCACATTCCTGAATTCCGTGCTCTTCTTCATGATGGAATTCACAGTAGCTCTCTATCCCTTTGCCGCTCCTTTTGGATCCGAAATAAAAAATCTCCTTTTTGCCATCTCCTTCCAGACGCATTTCAAAAGAGTTTTACTTCTTTAATGTCTACCTTGATTTTTCTCCCCATATTTTCACTTATCACGTTTACCCCACCATCGGCGTGATTAGGTAAAGGATTTTCTGCTCTGGGTGCATTATCAAACTTCACAGCGCCTACTTTAATAAGTCTTTCAACTACTTTCTTAGAGGCAGTGCAGTTTTCTATTGAATGCCCCGGGATTCCTGCATGGTAGTCACATTGAGCATTGGCATCGTACCATTTGGGGTATGGGGATTGTAATGGCTTTAAGTAAAAAGGGGCCACCATATGTGCATCGAATAAACTTTGATACAACTCCTTAGATGACATTGGGATAGGCATAAATTGAAGCTTCTCAGTGTTTTGCTTTGTTCTAGACTTTTTTCTTAACGAACCTTAACTCCCAGTAGTCACTGCTCTCAGCTGATTAACAGTAAACGATTTTGAGTACCCTATGTTTGTATTGTTCACCTTGTTTTCCTTTCTCCGCAGGGCTGACCTTTTGGTATTTTCCCCTGCCTCTATCCTTCCACTTCTTATTGCATTCTCGATAATTTCTCCAGTCATTACCACGTCTGAGAAGCTTTTTATGACACTTCCCAACATGTGTGTAATGAACGGGGCCTTCAAAGTGTTGATAAAGAGCATCGTGGTTTCTTTTTCTAAAAGCGGTGGTTGAACTTGTATGGCAACTTCTCTCCTTCTTTGCGCATATTGTCTGAAACTTTCATTTGGTTTCTTCTCCATATTTTGTAGAGTAATCCTGTCAGGAGTCATATCCGTCACATGGCTGTACTGCTTCATGAACGCTTGAGTCAAATCTTTCCACGAACTAATCTTGGTACGACTCAGCTGATTGTACCACTTAGATGCTGCCTCCACTAAACTGTCTTGGAAGCAATGAATTATTAGTTGGTCATTGTTAACATGCCCAGTCATTCTTCTACAAAACATGGTAATATGAGCTTCAGGGCAGCTCATTCCATTGTACTTCTCAAATTCCGGCATTTTGAACTTGGAAGGAAGGACTAAGTCTGGGACCAAACTCAGATCCTTAGCGTCAATTCCATGATGACTATCAGCGCTTTCCCTTGCCCTGAATTTTTCCTCCAGCCATTTACACCTTTTGTAATTCCATCCTTGCCTTTTCTTCTTTTTCAACTTCATCCAAATCAGAAACAAGCGGATAATTCGGGTTATTAACAGGGTTAGAGCCTGAGCCAGCTTGGAAATTCATTGGTACCGAAGCTCCGGCCTGAATCTATTGAGGCTTGATCGTAACAGATGGTCTCTGTAGATTAATCTCATGTTGTGTCGGTACATGTGTTGGAGTGAAGCCAGGGGGATATTGAGGGTCTTCATTATTTTCCCCAACATTATCCATAAGACCCTTTCCCTTATCCATCCTTCCTATCAGAAATTGGGACAACTGACTCATCATCTCTCTATGGGATTCCATCATTTAATCTTTCATCTCTTGCTGAATCATGGCTAGCTGCTCTTGCATCTGTGACTGCATTTTTTCCTGTATGTCCTTTTGCATTTGCTCCAATTTTTCAAGTCTTTTGTCTATTGACTTGGTCTTTTTCCTTGTACCGTAGAGGTGCGTACTTGGTTGATTTTCGTTGGTTTCCAGATTACTGAAATAATTTTTAATTAATTAGAATCTTTTTATGACCTTTAATGCATGTGATGTAATGTAATACAAATGCATGAATGCGAAGGAGGCATCAATTTTGATTCGATTCCATTTAGAAAACTTTACTAGAAAATAAAATTCTTTACATAAAACTGAGTTACAAATAAGACTTCGGCCTAATGCTCAGAGTCTTAATTTTCCTAAACAACTAGGCTAGCTCTTGCCCCCGATATGACTGCAACTCGTACTTCACACTCAGTATGTCTGCTTGTACTGCTAAAGCTTGCAAGTAATTGGCTACCTCCCGAATCTGGGTTATGCCTTCTCTCATAATGTAATCCCTGTTTCTGACTTGGTCTTGCACATGGTGAAGTTGTTCCTTCCAGCGCTCCTTACTTGCTTTGAAAAACTTAATCCGCACCTCACAGCTTTGTAATGACGCTTTTAATTCTTTTACTTTTCCTTTCATTTCTTCTACCTTACTCAAACTTGCTCTCAACTCCATTGCGGTATTACGGCTTCGGTATAGATGAAGGGACTTCCCGAGATCTGCCACTCTAGCCCTTAATTCACTTCATTCATTTCTGCTTTTTGATAGACCCTTCTCTAAATCCTCCTTTCGAGCCCGAACCTTTTGGAATATCCTTTCCCATCGGCCGGCTTTGGTCTTTTCCCTCAAATTTCCTAGAGCCATTGTTTTGAAGTTTTACCTAACCCGGCAATCCTCATAGACAGGCATAATTTCTTATAATCCGTCTTCAAACTGTCTAGATCCTCTTCGGCCTTACTTTTCCCTTTTTTCAACTTCTCAACTTCTGACCTCTGAACATCTACGTCTAATCTTAGATGCATTTTTTCTTCTTCCAACTGCTCGATCCTTTTCCCAAGCTCAGAACTCTTCTTCTCAAAGTCTTGCTTTATAATTTCCAACTTTGACGGGGCGATTGTAATTGGTCCTCCATTGGTTGGGTGCTTTCTACACTTGGTCTAGGAATATTGTCATTGACCTGTTTTCTAAACTATCCATTATATTCAGGTGTCACCATGGAACCAATAGCCAACCTCTTCATCCAGCGAGTTTACTTCCAAGCATCAGATAGTTCCCGAACTTTCTTCTTATAGTGGTCAACTTTATATGGGAATTCACACTGAGCCAGCCCGTAAGTCGTGTGTACAAACTGCCTCGATTTACACTACCTTAATGCCAGCAAAGGAGTATACCTAGTGGCTCCCCAAATTCCTGACAAAGGTACCCAATCAAAGTTCGCACATTGATACAGGATCTCATCAAGAACCATCCAAAATGCTCTCCACTCTATATCCCCCTCCCTGAGGTTTTGAAGAATTTCCATCTACTTCTCCTCTGAGATATCCTCTTTTATTCACATGGCTGCCTCCTCCTTTAACGGGGAGTAACCTTCAGAAAATACCCAGTAAGAAACCTTGTTTACTTTCCAAAAATACCCATGAAACCACACCATGAACAGCTATGTACATCCAATAAACCACCCCTCGCTTGTCTTCTGACACATGCTCAAGGATCTGAACGTCTCAGCCAATATTGTAGGTACAAGTGTGATTCCCTTCTTAAGACGGTAGAATAAATCAGTGACTGCCTCATCCACATGCCTTAATGCCTTAGGAAAAATTACCAATCTATAGATGCTGAAGGCAAATATATCGACCCTCTTTCTTTCATCCGAATGTGTTAAAACCAAATCTCTTAAATTCTCCCAAGGAATACATTTACTATCCCCCTTTTGTTGAATTCGAGCAGTGACCCAAGGCTCGCTCATCCCTGAAATATTGATCAATTTCTTTGCGAAAGTTTGACCATTAAAAACATTGGCATAAGCTCTTCTAACTTGAACTTTTAGACACCTGAGCAGGGTAGTATATTCCTCCACGGTAGGCACTAAATCCACTTCCCCAAAAGTGAAAAACTTGTAAACAGAATTCCAAAATTAAACCATAACTCAGGATAAATGCTTGTCCACAATAATATCTAGCAAGTAGAATATATCACCATAGCTTTGAGAGAACAATTGTTTGGTTTCTTCATTCCAACAAGCCCATATATCTCTCAACTCTTATAACTCATTCTGTGCTACATTGACGCGAGAGAATTTCTGCAGCTCTAATGTATATCCTTCTGCCAGGCTATCCTCTTTCTGTGATTGTAACTTCTCTGGCCATGCCCGGACGGCCGCATTATCCTCAACTTTATTAAGAAATTCATTCTCCATGTTAAATCTTCTAGCTTAGTAATCGAATATGAATCAACACCTCCTTTACTATGCAATGTCATGCAAAACACAATCAAAACAAAACACAAGTTAGTATCAAATATAAGTAATAAGATACAAGCAAAAACCAAAAATAATCAGAACACAAATATAGGCAACTACTAAGGCTTAACACAACTCTATCTAAGGGTAGCTCTTGAGGTTCACTATATGTGGTTCGGTTCTAGAGAGAAGGTACCTGAACCAGCAGATTCCTCAATCCTCACCCATTATAGGCTCATATGGATCGAGTTCGATTTAGGGGAATACATTTTCCTATGACCATGCGGAGATGAAAATCTCACGAAATCATAGGTACAGATGTATTCCATGTAACACCCTAATTTTCGGGATTTTCGTAATTTTTGAGAATTTGGTAAAATTTTTAAAAATTTGGTATTTGGTTGTAAAATTCATAATTGGAGTATGTAAATAGGCCTATGGAGGGCCCATGTGTTGGCTAAACCTGGTGGAGTTTTTGAATTTTGGACTTAAGGAGTTAGGGGCATTGGTTAGGTGGCCTTATTAAATGATGTGGGTAAAATGTAACACAAGAGAACCCCTGGCAAAGTGGCTAAATGACGCCACTAAGGAGCTAAAAAAGGGTGGCGTGTAAGTAGTTGGGGGAAACCAAGGTTTGATCCACTAAGCTGGCAATTGTGTTGTTATTTTTACATCTTGGGCATGCAAGAGTTGGAAGTCGAATGGAAGTCTGTTGAAGAGAGTTTGAATCAGTCAAATGCATGGATTAAAGAGTGATAAGGGGAGAGATTTTAGGGATTTGAAGGGAGACTTAGAGTTATTCGAATAGTGGGAGTTAGGGAGGAGAAATCGACTTAGGGGTTCTAGGGTAGGTATTTCAGCATTAGGGGCTTAGGTTGTACCGTTTCCTTTGTTTAAACATCAGAGAGTGATTCTTTTTCTCCCCTTCTTCTTCTCTAGCCAAAATTACCACTCTTTCTATTCATCTTTCTTTCTTTTCTTTTCCAAAACCAATCTACTATTCCCTTTTCTTCTCTTCACCCTTACTAAATAGCCACAAGAGTCGAAACCTGTGAAGATTGATTGTGCCGATTTCTTTTAGACCAGCCACCTTCTTTCCTCTTCATTGTGGTAACCGACTCCTTCAAACTCTAAAAGTCCCCGACGGTAACACCAATACAAGCCACCACACCATTTTTTCTTGGTCCTAAAAGCTGAAATACCTTAGTTCTAGGGGCATAGTCGAACCTATGGACCTCTAGGATTCGAAAGCTACTAGGTGGTTGAAGGCTAAGTTTACTTTCGATCTAAGTGGTGCAGAAGGGAAGATTGTGATAAGTACTCATTTTCCAAGTTAGTTCAGTGGTATAAATATTGAGAAAAGCAGAAACCCTTTATGGTTTAGAGAGGTTGTCGTTTTGAGGCATAGGCGTTATGGGGCCTTTTCTTTTGACTTGTATGGTTTGTGTAGTGAAATAGATAACTTTGGAGGAGCAGCAAGGCTTGGAGTATCAGTTTTGGATAAGCTTGAATCAAATCGTCGGACCCTGTGAAGGTAAGGGATCTATGGGTATTAGGGATTCTTTAGCCAAATATGGTAAGGTGGACTTTGGGTTTGATTGCTTGAACTGTAAACTAAGAACGGTGGTGATTAATTGTAGGTTGTCGTGGAAGACTTTCTTAGCAAACGTCACGAAATAGGTGTGTAACAACCCTCATAGTAGCTTAGGCTAATATTCGCTGAAAAGTCGAAATGCTAAAATTTTGGCATTTCGGGAGCTTGAGATTTTGCATGTGGTTTTAGATGCGATAGATACGATATGGTCGGTGGTTGGATCAATGGAACAGGTAAGAGCACAATTTTGAGCACGTTGGTGAGTTGGGCCTCAATGGGCCTTCAGGCCCATTTGCGTAAAATTGATAGAAAATGGAATTTGGAGAAGTTGCATGTTAACACGGTTAGTACTGTTGTAAAATTTGGATTATGTGGGCTTAATGGGTTAAACCAACATTCGTAGGGGCCATTAGCGGTTTTGGGCCCAATACCTTGAATTTGATAAAGTGCGTTAAAATCATTGTTTAAACACTTGGAACTATTGATAATTGTTAATGAATGTGGAAAACCCATAATATTTGGTAAATTTACAAAAGTATCCTTAAAATATGAAAAATGACTGTTTCGGCTCTAGGAAAAAATGACCATTATACCTCTAGGATTTAATTAAGAATATGATGCATGAGATTTTGATATAAATGATATGACATGATATGACATGGTATGCACATGATATACGCATTATATGCATGGGTTGGGTTTGATATAAATGGAGGAAGTGCAAAAAGGGCTTTGCCCTAGTTTACCGAAAAGGGCTTTGCCCCAGTTAATCAAAAGGGGCTTTGCCCCAGTTATTAAAAGAGGCTAGGCCTCCAGTTATATGATAAAGCAGCTATGCTGCCAATGGAGAGTTTGGTTGGTTGGGTTGAGTTATTCCCCACATGGAGTGCTTGGTTAGTACGGGTGGAGAGTAGCGGATGGTGGGTTTAGTAGTCTCCCCAAATGGGCTTGTATACATTCATGGATATTACGCGTGATATTGAAATGGGCCTATGGGCCATACCGCCTACAGTAAAGGTTTCGGCCCAGTAACCATTAAACGAAAGGCTTCAGCCTAGTATGCTGTTATTGGATGGGCTCCGAGAGGGGCTTGTTGCACACTGAGTTCCCAAACTGACCCCCTTTTCCTTAACATTGCAGGTGAGCCTTGATGTGGAGACTTGGAGCCGGAGGGGATTCAGAGTGGCCATGGTGATCGATTTCGAACTTTGCAAATCAGTAACTGGTTTTTATTTTAGTTTATCTTAATTGTTAATATTATTTGTTTTTGGGTTGTAATAGGGCCATTTTAACTATTTTTTGGAATTATTTATTCTTCTTAATAACTCTAAATTTATCTGCTAATAATTCAAAATGGGCTAAACTTAGGGCATGTTTTCAAAATGATACTCGTTTTCAAAATAACGTAGCGACACTATTAACCGGTTTATAAAAAATATCTACTTAATTGAATTTCAACTCATCTACCAAAGTATGGAAATGGTTGTGGGCATGTCTAGAATTGGATCCATTCAAGAGCCTGGTACTTAAGTAGCCTTCATGGCTCACCTCCTCTGTATCGGATACCTATCTGGTGTACAGCTTCCATTCACTATGATCTTATAGCAAAGACTATCTTTTAAAACACTAGGAAGAACGTTGAAAGAGGCTTGGGTTTTTTTTTTAAAAAAACTTGAATGTGACACGTCGGATCTGGCCAGAACGTCTGGGCTGAGTTTGGGGTGTTACATTTAGTGGTATCAGAGTCAGGTTGTACCAACTCGGCTGTCGGTTTTAAAATCAAGAATTTCAAAACAAGGGTATTTTAAATCAATTTTTGAAGAATTTCTATTTTTTGTGACCAAATACATGTTTTTGTTTTAAATGGTTTGGAGAAAGAAGTGGCACACTGAATCCCCGGTGCCAAGTCTGTAAGTGTACTTTCTTTTACGCGGTGTGATATTGATATGATGCTATGGATAGAACTAAGACCCTACTATGATACTTTAGATAGGGTAGAGCTGTAAAATAGTAAGTTTGAGACTGTAGCTAGGCTACGACATTATGAGAACAATCCCTGAACTACAATATTTCCATAAAAAATCTTGTAATAAACAACTGAAATATTAAACTAATGTCATAAAATTCATAATCAGATAATTCGATATAAGTACAAGGGGAACTCGTGGACGAGGCTGCGGACGTGGTCGCGGAAGGGTGCAAGCTGAATCTTTATCCTCAGGACATAGTCCAGCTGAGGAGGCATTCGTGCCACAGGAAAATGAGACTGGGTCACATGATTGGGCTGTGGGGGACGATGCTTTGTCCCAAGTGATGTTAAGGGTTTTGGAAAGGGTTGCTAGAGCTAGCACCGGGACAGTGAATAGGGGATCCATCTCTAAGCGACTCCGGGCAAATGGAGCAGAGGTTTTAGAGGGGTATCTGGAGTAGCCCCAAACATGGCTGAATATTGGCTAGAGGCAACAGAGCAGATTATGGATGACCTAGATTGCTCTGTGGAGCAAAAGCTGAAAGGGGCCGTGTCGTTGCTACGAGATGAGGCATACCGGTGGTGGACCACGGTAAGGGAGAGCACCCCGATCGAACGAGTAACCTGGGAACTGTTCAAGACTGCTTTTAAGGGGAGGTATGTTGGAGCTAGTTATGTGGATGCCCGTCGAAAGGAATTTCTGAATCTGGTTCAGTGTAATAAGACTATTGCAGAGTATGAGACGGAATTCTTGAGGCTGAGTGAATATGCTAGGGGGATAGTTGCGACCGAATATGAGCGCAGTGTTCAATTCGAGGATGGCCTCCGCGATGAACTTAGGGTGCTGATAGCTCCACAGAGGGAGCGTGATTTCGCTGCGTTGGTAGAGAAGGCTAAGATAGTCGATGAAGTAAAACGAACTGAATGGAAGAATCGTGAGAGGGATCGACCCAGATTTAGGAGGGATTCTGGACCCTCGGGTGCTGCAAATAGAAATGCTAAAAGAGCTAGAATGGAGGAACCGGTTCGAGCAGTTCCGGTGAATAACTTTAGACCACAGGCTTGCAGGGATTGTAGCAGAGTGCATATGGGGGAGTGCTGGAAATAAACTGGAGCATGTTTTCGATGTGGGTCAAAGGAACATAAGCTCTGAGAGTGTCCTCGGAGAGCAGCTCAAGATCAAGTTGCAAAGCAAAGAGGTGTCCAACCGCTGCGAGGAGGACCACCACCACAGAGAGGCCGTGGGCAAAGTAGAAGTGGTAATGGACGTAGACGTGGGGCATCTGGTAGGGGTGCTGGGCATGCAGAAGCTCGACAGCCGGCGTTGGTTTATGCTGCACGATGTCGTGAGGAGGGTGATACTTCTGATGTTATAACCAGTACGTTCTTCATTCATAGCACGCCTCACACTGCTTTGATTGATGTCGGTTCCACTCATTCGTATGTTGCCTATAATGTATCTGGGGAGTTGGGTAAGCTTCCTGAGGAGACTGTGAGTGGGGTATCAGTGATAAGTCTTTTAGGGCAATCGGTTAAGGTAGATAAACTCTTTAGGGAGGTGCCTTTAGAGACATAAAATAGGATATTTGTAGGAGATTTGATGGAGCTGCCATTTGGCAAATTTGATCTTCTTTTGGGAATGGACTGGCTAACTAAGCATAGGGCAGCGTTGGATTGTGCTGTTAAGAGGATGGTGCTAAGAACTACCGAGGATGAAGAGATAATGGTCATAGGGGAGCGAAAGAACTATTTGTCCAATGTTGTCTCAACTTTAAGGGCTGAGAAGTTGATTCGGAAAGGTTGTGAGGCGTTTTTAGCATTTGTGAGTCAAGCTGAACCTGAGGGGATGACTGTGGAGTCAGTTAGGACCATCAAAGAATTTCAATATGTATTTTCAGAGGAACTTCCTGGACTACCTCCGAACAGAGAAGTCGAGCTCGGAATCGACTTGTTACTTGGAACAGCCCTAGTATCCATTGCACCATATCAGATGGCACCAAAGGAATTGGTGGAACTGAAAGCTCAAATTCAAGAACTGTTGGATAGAGGGTTTATAAGACCAAGTGTTTCTTCGTGGGGTACACCAGTATTGTTCGTAAAGAAGAAAGATGGGACCATACGGATGTGTATTGATTATCGGCAATTGAATAAACTAACGATCAAAAACAAGTATCCGTTGCCAAGAATCAACGATCTGTTCGACCAATTGAGAGGAGTTTAGTATTTTCTAAGATTGACCTTCGGTCAGGATATCATCAGTTAAGAGTCAAAGAAGAGGATATTCATAAGACGTCATTCAGAACTTGATATGGTCATGACGAGTTTTTGGTTATGCCCTTTGGGTTGATTAATGCACCGGAAGCATTCATGGATTTGATGAATCAGGTATTTTAACTGTACTTGGATTAGTTCGTAGTCATTTTTATCGATGATATCTTAGTGTACTTGGAAACGAAAGAGAAGCATGATGAGCATCTTCGTATTGTGCTGCAAGTGCTGAGGGGAAAAGCAACTCTATGCAAAGTTCAGTAAGTGCGAGTTTTGGTTGGATGAAGTAACTTTCTTGGGGCATGTTGTGTCTACTGAGGGGATCAAGGTAGACCCTCAGAAGATTGAGGCAATTCTGGAGTGGAAACCACCGAGGTCAGTAACAAAAATCCAGAGTTTTCTGGGGTTGGCAGGTTATTACCGAAGATTTGTGGAAGGATTTTTTGTGTTGGCAGCACCGTTCACGAAACTTATAAGGAAGGGAGCATCGTTTGTTTGGGCAAATAAACAGCAAGAGGCTTTTGAGAAGTTAAAGAAGGTTTTGACTAAGGCACCAGTGTTGATTCAGCTAGAGTCTGGTAAGGATTTCACTGTGTACAGTGACGCGTCACATGTAGGTTTGGGCTGTGTGTTGATACAAGAGGGTAAAGCGGTCGCTTATGCTTCACGACAGCTTAAGCCTCATGAGGTAAACTATCCTACTCATGACTTGAAGTTGGCGGTAGTGATCTTTGCGCTTAAGATATGGAGGCACTACTTGTATGGGGAGAGATGCGTTATCAATACGGACCATAAGAGTCTTAAGTACTTGCTGACTCAAAAGGAGCTGAATCTTAGACAGTGAAGGTGGGTAGAATTGTTAAAGGACTATGACTGTTTGATTGAGTACCATCCTGGTAAGGCAAATGTCGTGGCTGATGCGCTGAGTCGAAGGACTATGGCAGAATTGAGGGCAATATTTGCTCGATTAAGCTTGTTTGATGATGGAAGCTTATTGGCAGAATTACAAGTGAGACTGACTTGGGTGGAGCAGATTAAGAAGCAGCAGTTGGCGGATGGGTCGTTGGTTTCTCGGTTTTAGCAAGCTGAGAAGAGGGAGAATCCAGACTTTGGATTAAATGGTGATGGGGTTCTTTGTTTCCGGAGAGGAATTTGTATGCCAAAGGACTCTGATTTGAGATTGATGATTTTGAAGGAGGCACATGGTGGACCTTGTGCTATGCATCCAGGAGGGAGTAAGATGTATCGAAACTTGTGAGAGCTATATTGGTGGCCTGGGCTTAAGCAAGAAGTGCCTGAATTTGTGGGAAAATGTTTGACGTGTCAACAAGTAAAGGTCGAGCATCAACTGCCTTCAGGATTGTTACAGCCGGTGAAGATACCATTTTGGAAATGGGAAAGGGTGACCATGGATTTTGTGAGTGGTCTGCCATTGACACATTCCAAGAAAGACTCGGTTTGGGTGATTGTGGATAGGCTGACGAAATCTGCATATTTCATACCTGTTCGAGTCGATTACTCACTTTAGAGGTTGGCCAAGTTGTATGTGGCAGAGATAGTATGGTTGCATGGGGTGCCAGTATCGATAATTTTTTACTGACACCCAAGGTTTACATCTCGGTTTTGGCAGAAGTTGCATAAGGCATTGGGAACTGATTGGATTTTAGTACGGATTTTCACCCTCAGTCGAATGGGCAGCCAGAGAGAGTCATTCTGATTCTAGAAGACATGTTGAGGGGTTGTGTTATTGATTTTAGGGGCAATTGGGAGGATTACTTGCCATTGGCGGAGTTTGCGTATAACAACAGTTACCAAGCAAGTATTCAGATGGCTCCTTACAAGGCACTATATGGGCAAAGGTGCCGTTCGACTACTTGTTGGGCAGAGTTGGGGGAAAGGCAAGTACTTGGACCAGAGCTAGTAGCGGATACTAAAGACAAAGTTAAGGTGATCAGGAATCGGTTAAAGGAGGCAGCAGATCGACAAAAGTCTTATGCTAATTTGAAGCGTAAGGATATTGAGTATGCTATAGGGGACATGGTCTTTTTGAAGGTTTCACCGTGGAAGAAGATTTTGAGGTTTGGTAAGAAGGGCAAGTTAAGTCCACAGTTCTTTAGGCCTTATCGGATCCTTAAGCAGATAGGGCCAGTGGCTTATCAGCTAGAGTTACCTCCAGAGCTGGATCGTATTCACGATGTCTTTCATGTATCCATGCTAAGGCAATATCGTTCTGACCCTACTCATATCGTGCCAGTCGCAGAAATTGAGGTACAGTTGGATTTGACCTTCGAAGAAGAACCTGTGTAGATACTTGATCGTGACGTCAAGGTGTTAAGAAGAAAGTCAGTTCCATTGATGAAGGTACTTTGGAGAAACCATGGCAGAGAAGAAGCTACTTGGGAGATGGAGAAGGCGATGCGTCAACAATACCTTCAATTGTTTAGGTCAGGTAAAATTTCGAGGCCGAAATTTCTTTAAGGAGGGTAGAGTTGTAACACCCCTGATTTTCGGGATTTTCGTAATTTTTGAGAATTTGGTAAAATTTTTAAAAATTTGGTATTTGGTTTTGAAATTCATAATTGGAGTATGTAAATGGGCCTATGAAGGGCCCATGTGTTAGCCAAAACCCAGTGGAGTTTTTGAATTTTGGACTTAAGGAGTTAGGGGCATTGGTTAGGTGGCCTTATTAAAAGGTGTGGGTAAAATGTAACACAAGACAGCCCCTGGCAAAGTGGCTAAGTGACGCTACTAAGGAGCTAAAAAAGGGTGGCGTGTAAGTGGTTGGGGGAAACCAAGGTTCGATCCACTAAGCTAGCAATTGTGTTGTTATTTTTATGTATTGGGCATGCAGGAGTTGGAAGTCGAATGGAACTCTGTTGGAGAGAGTTTGAATCAGTCAAATGCATGGATTAAGGAGTGATAAGGGGAGAGATTTTAGGGATTTGAAGGGAGGCTTAGAGTTAGCCGAATAGTGGGAGTTAAGGAGGAGAAATCGGCTTAGGGGTTCTAGGGTGGGTATTTCAGCATTAGGGGCTTAGGTTGTGCCGTTTCCTTTGTTTAAACATCAGAGAGTAATTCTTTTTCTCCCCTTCTTCTTCTCTAGCCGAAATTACCATTTTTTCCCATCCATCTTTCTTTCTTTTCTTTTCCAAAACCAATCTACTATTCCCTTTTATTCTCTTCACCCCTGCTGAATAGCCACAAGAGTCGAAACCTATGAAGATTGATTGTGCTGATTTCTTTTAGACCAGCCACCTTCTTTCCTCTTCATTGTGGTGACCGATTCCTTCAAACTCTAAAAGTCCCAGATGGCAACACCAATACAAGCCACCACACCATTTCTTTTCCTTGGTCCTAAAAGCCGAAATACTTTAATTCTAGGGGCATAGTCGAACCTATGGACCTCTAGGATTCGAAAGCTGCTAGGTGGTTGAAGGCTAAGTTTACTTTGGATCTAAGCAGTGCAGAAGGGAAGATTATGGTAAGTACTCATTTTCCAAGTCCGTTTAGTGGTATAAAAATTAAGAAAAGCCGAAACCCCCTATGGTTTAGGAAGGTGGTCATTTTGAGGCATAGGCCTTATGGGGCCTTTTCTTTTGACTTGTACGGTTTGTGTAGTGAAATAGATAACTTTGGAGGAGCGGCAAGGCTTGGAGTATCAGTTTTGGATAAGCTTGAATCGAATCGTCAGACCTTGTGAAGGTAAGGGATCTATGGCTATTAGGGATTCTTTAGCCGAATATGGTAAGGTGGACTTTGGGTTTGATTGCTTGAACTGTAAACTAGGAATGGTGGTGATTAATTGTAGGTTGTCGTGGATGACTTTGTTAGCAAACGTCACGAAACAGGTGTGTAACAACCCTCGTAGTAGCTTAGGCTAATATTCGCTGAAAAGCTGAAATGCTAAAATTCCGGCATTTTGGGAACTTGAGATTTTACACGTGGTTTTAGATGCAATAGATACGATATGGTCGGTGGTTGGATCAATGGAACAGGTAAGAGCGCAATTTTGTGCATGTTGGTAAGTTGGGCCTCAGTGGGCTGGAAATTGGGCTCAATGGGCTTTCGGGCCCATTTGGGTAAAATTGATAGAAAATCGAATTTGGAGAAGTTGCATGTTAACACGGTTAGTACTGTTGTAAAATTTGGATTATATGGGCTTAGTGGGTTAAACCGGCATTCGTAGGGGCCATTAGGGGTTTTGGGCCCAATAGCCCGAATTTGATAAAGTGCGTTAAAATCATTGTTTAAACACTTGGAAATATTGATAATTGTTAATGACCGTGGAAAACCCATAATATTTGGTAAATTTACGAAAGTATCCTTAAAATATGAAAAATGACTGTTTCGGCCCTAGGGAAAAATGACCATTATACCCCTAGGGTTTAATTAAGAATATGATGCATGAGATTTTGATATACATGATATGACATGATATGTACATGATATGCACATGATATACGCATGAGATGCACATGATATACTCATTATATGCATGGGTTGGGTTTGATATAAATGGAGGAAGTGCAAAAAGGGCTTTGCCCCAGTTTACCGAAAAGGGCTTTGCCCCAGTTAACCAAAAAGGGCTTTGCCCCAGTTATTAAAAGAGGCTAGGCCTCCAGTTATATGATAAAGCAGCTATGCTGCCAGTGGAGAGTTTGGTTGGGTGGTTGAGTTATGCCTTGCATGGAGAGCTTGGTTGGTACGGGTGGAGAATAGCGGATGGTGGGTTGAGTAGTCTCCCCAAATGGACTTTCATACATTCATGGATATTACATGTGATATTGAAATGAGCCTATGGGCCATACCGATTACAGTAAAGGCTTCGACCTAGTAATCGTTAAACGAAAGGCTTCGGCCCAGTATGCTGATATTGGATGGGCTTCGAGAGGGGCTTGTTGCACACTGAGTTCCCAAACTCACTCCCTTTTTCTTAACCTTGCAGGTGAGCCTTGATGGGGAGACTTGGAGTCGAAGGGGATTCAGAGTGGCCATGGTGATCGCTTTTGAACTTTGCAAATCAGTAACCGGTTTTTATTTTAGTTTATCTTAACTATTAATATTATTTGTTTTTGGGTTGTAATAAGGCCATTTTAACTATTTTCTGGAATTATTTTATTCTTCTTAATAACTCTAAATTTATCTGCTAATAATTCAAAATGGGCTAGACTTAGGGCGCATTTTCACAATGATACTCGTTTTCAAAATAACGCAGTGACACAATTAATCAGTTTATAAAAAATATCTACTTAAATGAATTTCAACTCATCTACCAAAGTGTGGCAATGGTTGTGGGCATGTCTAGGATTGGATCCATTCAAGAGCCTGGTACTTAAGCAGCCTTCATGGCTCACCTCCTCTATATCGGATACCTACCTGGTGCACAGCTTCCATTCACTTTGATCTTATAGCAAAGACTATCTTTTAAAACACTAGGAAGAACGTTGAAAGAGGCTTGGGTTTTTTTTTAAACTTCAATGTGACACGTCGGATCCGACCATAACGTCTGGGTCAGGTTTGGGGTGTTACATCCCGGAAGCAATCCACTAGCCCATGCGGAGGTGAAAACTTCACGAAAGCATAGTTTTTTACTCCCACTTAAAGGTATAACCACAATGGTCATGCAATGCAATGCAATATTATTCTACATGACCCGAACCATAACAATCATACAAACAAATGCAATCATGATTTTCAAAACAAATTTTAAATACTTCGACAAAAAAAAAACAAATAGTCAATTTTATGGCTTGACTCTCTTGTTCACGTCCCCAGTGGAGTCGCCAAGCTTTCGAAACCATTTTTGGATTTAAAAAAAATGGGATCGACTTTTTGAAAACGAAACGTGGAGTCGCCACCAATCCTTTGTTTTGGTGTGATTGGATTACCTTAAAAATATATTTTATTCCATTTAAATCTATTTTGGCCTATGGAATTTGAGAAAATGAGTTCGGGAGCCGGTTACATACGAGGAAGGATTAGCACTCTCGCTACGCCCAAAATTGGTACCGAATTGATTAGATAATATCCTTATGTTTAAGATTTAAACCTATTTTTTGCAATATGATTCCTTTTAAAACATTTGAATGGCTTAAGTTGGCCGTCAAAATTCTCTTGTTTTAAAGGTATACAGCATCACATCTAGCATGATAGGACACGATCCTCTATACTCTTGAAAACACGATAAATTTTTTACTTCCAAAAATTTATATGTTGAAAATCACAAAAGGATGCCCAATTATTTAGTCCAACAAAAAAAAAAACAAAACCCAGCATGTAGGGCACGATTTCTCGAATTTCCAAACATTGAACATTGCATTGTTTTAGAATTTATAAAACACGAGTGAAATACCAAAGGAATATTCAATTATTTGGAATAAACCGGAAATCGAAACCCAGCACGATAGGGCACGATTCCCCGAATTTCCTAACATTGAACATTGCCTTGTTTTAGAATTTAGAAAGTACGAATGAAATTTCAAAGGAATATTTGATTATTTGGTCAAACGAAAAATCAAAACCCAGCACGGTAGGGCACGATTCCTCGAGTTCCCAAACATCAATTATTACCTTTGTTTTAGTGAATTTTCAAATAAACAATTGTAGAACTAGCTCAAAACACATTAATTTTACTTGAAATAAAATGAAATAATTAGTTTTAAAGAGTTAGACCTTAAAAAACGATATTTATAAACCAAAGGGAAAAATAAGAACATGGAATAATATGCATGCATAAAATACGATGATGGATGAATGAAGATAATATAACTTATTTAATCAATTAGCAAAATAAACAATTAAATATAATTAATCTAAGAAAAACATGATCAATTTCCCAAGCATGGATGAAGAACAATTGATATAACAATACAACGAACATGAAATAATATAAAAAAAACAACTAACCCATGAGATACCAAACAACATAAAACTAATATGATACGAAACAATTTCTAAAAAAAAATGATGCAGTGATGAGCAAATAACACATGCTAGAAAAAAAACTAAGAATATATATATAATTTTTTAAAATAGATGTTGCAAAAGAAGAGATTTGAATCAAATAATATGCAAAGTGTTAAAACATTTGTTTAAAAATTGACAATATACATAATAACTTAAATAATATATAAAATATGAAAGAATAGTAAAAATACATGATATGATATAATACACATAATAGATTTACAAAACATATATATAAATAGATTTTGGAATAATTATTTGTGAAAAATAGCATGAAATCAATAATGCACACAAAATTAAGTTGGTCTATGAATTATATACGTACCATTATACATAACAAACATTTAAAAGAGATAATATGTAGAATACTAGGATAATATAATATAAAGAATCATTCCAAACTAATAATTTTATAAACAAAAAAATGAAGTTCCTAAAATAGTTTCATAAATACATAAAAATATTAGGTGGATCATAAAGCAAGGAGTATTTTAAATAGAAAACTCTATTAAAGTAATACATATATCAATATACAAAAAAATATATTTAAACAAAACATTATAATAAAGTGTTAAAACAATTTAATGTAAAAAGAATTTTAAAACGATGATTTTAAAACAAATTGAGGCTATTAAGATGGCTCAACACGTACATAAGAATATTGTGAACTTCCAAATAATAAGTATTATAAATTGAAAACTCAATGAGAAGAATATATGTACAAATATGCATAAAATATTTAAAGAAATGTGGTGCAAAAAAAAAGGAAAAAGAAACTCAAAATAATTGTACAGACAAAAATAAACAAAATCATTAGAATGGATTAACACATACAAAAATATCAAACGCATTTTGAAATAGCAAATTATGCAAATGAAAGACCAAATTAAAATTAAACCCCAGAATAAAAGGGATCATTTACAAATAAACAATCGTAAATAGGATCAATGTGTAATGCGCGCAAATGTATGAGGACTAGAATTGGAAATATCCCCGAGTCCAAAACGCAGCGCTACACCATGGACTAAAATGAAAATACGCGCGAATTAAAGAGCCAAATTTAAAAAACAAAGTAAAACAAATAAAGCACAACTGAACGCCCGCGCAAAGAGGAGGACTTAGTGCAAAATTATCCCTCCCCGCAAAAACACGCAGATCCCAGGGGTAAAGGGGACGGATTGGGTGGGGTTTAATCAATACGACGCTGTTTTTGGAGCCACAAAATCAGGCTCAAAACGACGTCGTATTCAGTCCTTTAAAAGGGCTAAGTTTTTAGCTATTCAGCCACACTAACCCTAGTCCCCCTTCCTTCAATCGAACTCTTAGTTTTCTCCCTCAAAAACACCATCCCACCACTATGAACGGCGACGACGCTCACAGGCTTTGAAGTATTACTTTTTTAGCCTCGGATTTCCCTTTAAACTCTGATTTCGGCAAAGCGAAAGAGAATCGATGGCCTAATGGCAATGTATGACTTCGTATTTTCTTTTTCTCTTTTATTTTTGAATGCAAAAATGAAAAATCGAAAGAGTAAAATGAGTTGATTCAACAAAAATTAAAGAAACTGGAAAAACAGAAAATCACCTTAAGAAAAAAATTGTGTTTGGAAATGCCTTTTTCTAATATTAAGTATGCGTATTGTGCGTAACCTTTACAAAGATCAAATCTCTTGGCTTTATAGCTGAAAAGAAAAAATCAAAATTAAAAAAATATGATTTTTTCTATTATTTTGTATTTGCTGTTGTGTTTGTCTCTTCTTGCAGGTACGTGGTGTGCGTGGTGCGTGTACGGGGGCTGTGCATTGGCGTACGGAGGCGTGGACGTGGCTGTGGTTTCAGGAGGCCGTACGGTGCTGTGGGCTGGGGGCTGCGGCACTCCCTGCTGCTAGGGTTTCTGAAACTATTTTGATTTTGGGCCACTTAGGCCTTGTATTACTGGGATAGGTTTTAGGTTTGGGCCGCATTTGTTGTTGGGCTATGGACCATTGTAATTTAGGTTATAATTTTGGGCCTTGGGCTGTTTAAAATTGGACTTTATAATACTTTTATTATAATTTATTCTCTCTCCTTTTTTGTTTTGTGTTTGTATGAGCCTGGGCCAAAATTAGGCCCTACAGTAATTATTAAACAAATACCCATTTTACCCTTTATTTATTCATATAAAAATGCTTTGAAATAAGGCTATATATGTCCATTGACTAAGTAAATGGCATAATAACCACATAAGGACCTCTCAATTATAAAGCCAAGTCAAATAAGCACTTTTCACATCTAGCACACAACTTTTACATTTTACGTGATTAGCTCATTCTTTGCAAATTAAGCACACAAACAGTTAAATTTTCACATGAGTTTCACACATGTCAATTCACTTATAATAGGCATGAAAAATAATATTAAAATATTTTTCTAATTCGGATTTGTGGTCCCAAAACCACTATTTCAACTAGTGTCAAAATCGGGCTGTTACAATTCTCCCCCCTTTAGGGATTTTCATCCCTGAAAATCTTACCATTAAGCAAATTCGAATATTGCTGCCTCATAACATCTTCATGCTCCCACGTGGCCTCTTCAATACCATGTCGATGCCACATCACTTTTACTAATGGAATTTTCTTATTTCACAGTTCTTTAACTTTGCTAGCTAAGATACAGATCGGCTTTTCTTCGTAAGTCATATCAGACTTAATCTCTATCTCAGACGGAGGAATCACATGTGAAGGATCGGATTTGTATCGTCGAAGCATCGATATGTGAAACTCATCATGAATCTTTTCTAACTCTAGTGGCAACAACAATATATATGTTACCGGCCTAATACGCTTGGTAATCTCATACAGTCCGATAAACCTCAGACTTAATTTACTTTTTCAACCGAACCGAAGCATTTTCTTCCACGGAGATACTTTCAAATATACTTTGTCACCAATCTCAAACTCAATGTCTTTTCTTTTCAAATTTGCATATGATTTCCGATGATTAGAAGCTACTCTCAAACTATCTTGGATCATTTTCACTTTCTGTTCAGTTTCTTTTATCAAATCAACTCCGTGAATCTTATTTTCATTGAGCTCAGTCCAATACAAAGGTGTATGACATTTGCGACCATATAAAGCTTCGTAGGGTGCCATTTTAATGCTCGACTAAAAACTGTTATTATAAACAAATTCAATCAAGGCCAGATATTGTTCCCACGTATCTTCAAACTCAAGAATGCATCATCTCAACATATCCTCAAGTATCTGAATAATCCGTTCGGATTGACCGTCCGTTTGCAGATGAACAGCAGTACTGAATTGCAATTTAGTACCCAGAGCATCTTGTAACTTCTTCCAGAATCGTGATGTGAATCTCGGATCTCTGTTTAACACTATAGACAATGGCACACCATGCAATCTCACAATATCAGAAATATATAACTTAGCTAATTTATCAAGCGAGAATCAGATCGAACCAGAATAAAATGAGCTGATTTTGTCAAATGATCAACTATAAACCAAATTGAATCTTTCTTTCTCGGAGACAGGGGCAAACCCGAAACAAAATCCATGGTCACTAAATCTCATTTCCACTCTGGAACCATAATCAGTTGTAACAATCCCGATGGCACTTGATGTTCTGATTTAACTTGCTGACAGATCAAACATTTAGAAACAAAGTCAGATCGTCTCTTTTCATTCTAGACCACCTTTAATGCTATTTCAGATCATTATACATTTTCACACTACCCGGATGCGCAGATAACTGACTATTGTGAGCTTCACTCAAAATTATCTGAATTAACTACGAATTTCTCAGAACACAAATTTGATCTCAGAATCTCAAACAATCATCTTTATCAACTCTGAATTCTGAATCAGACTTTAAATCACGCTGAGCTCTTTTAGCTAAAATCTCATTATCAATCTTCTGTCCTTCGATAATCTGCTGTAAAAACAAAGGTCTTCCTTTCCATTCAGCTAAAACTGAACCATCATCAGACAGAACCAAATGAGCATTCATCGCACACAAAGCAAACAATGATTTTCGACTCAAGGCATTAGCAACAACATTTGCTTTTCCCGGATGATAATCAATCACAAGTTTGTAGTCTTTTAGTAGCTCTAACCATCTTCGTTGTCATAGATACAAATCTTTTTGAGTCATCAAATACTTTAAACTCTTATGATCAGAATATACATGACATTTCTCACCGAGCAAGTAGTGGCGCCATATCTTTGAGCAAACACAATCGCAGCTAATTCAAGATTGTGTTTCGGATACTTCCTTTTGTGTGGCTTCAACTGTCTTGAAGCATAAGCAATGACTTTGCCTTCTTGCATTAAACCACATCCCAGACCGATCAACGAAGCATCACTATATATCAGAAATTCTTTACCCGATTTGGGTTGTACCAATACCGGAGCTTCAGTCAACAAAGTTTTCAACTGATCGAAGCTGTTTTGACACTTTTCAGACCACTCAAATTTAGCATCTTTTTGAAGCAGCTTTGTCAACTGAGTCACAATCATAGAAAAGTTTTTTACAAACCTTCTATAATAACCGGTGAGTCCTAGAAAATTACAAACTTCAGAGACATTCCTCGGAGGTTTCCAATCCAGAATAGCCGAAATCTTGCTTGGATCAACTCGAATACCAGATGCTGATACAATATAACCCAAAAAACCAACTTCTCGCAACCAGAATTCACATTTACTGAACTTCGCATATAACTATTTTTCTCGTAGAATCTGTAGCACTAATCTCAGATGTTCGGCATGTTCGGATTCATCACGTGAATAAATCAATATGCCATCAATGAATACAACAACAAATTGATCTAGATACGGTCTGAAAATTCTATTCATCAAATCCACAAAGATAGCAAGTGCATTAGTTAATCCGAAAGTCATAACTAAGAATTCATAATGGCCATACCTCGTTCTGAAAGCAGTTTTTGAAATGTCTGAGTCTTTTACTCGCAACTGATAGTAGCCTGATCTCAAATCTATTTTCAAAAACATAGCAGCTCTTTTCAATTGATCAAACAAATCATCAATTCAGGCCAGAGGATACTTATTTTTGATAGTCACTTTATTCAACTGACGATAATCTATACACATTCTAATCGTACTATCTTTCTTTTTCACAAATAGAGCCGGAGCACCCAAGGTGAGAAACTCAGTCTAGCAAATCCTCTATAGGTCAAATCTTGCAACTGAGATTTTAATTCTTTTAGTTCGGTCAAAGCCATTCTATACGGAGCTATCGAAATCAGAGTAGTACCAGGTTCCAATTCAATACCATATTCTACTTCTCTAACTGGAGGTAATCTCGAAAGTGCTTCCGAAAACACATCAGGGAACTCACAAACAACAGGCACAAATTCAACTTTCTTTTCTGACATTCTCGAATCAATCACATATGCAAAATAAGCTTCACAACCCTTTCTTACCATACTCAAAGCTTTCATCGAAGTTATTACAACAGGCAATTCATTCAAATCACTAGATTTAATTCTAACTATTTAATTATCCTTGCATCTTAAATTTATAGTTTTCCGTCTGTAGTTCACAATAACATCATGCAAAGTTATCCAATCCATTCCCAAAATTATATCAAATTCATCAAAAGGTAATAGCATCAGATTAGTCGAAAAATAAGTGTCTCGAAACATTAACGGACAATTCTTGCAGACTTTATCAATTAAAACACATCTGCCTAAGGGGTTCGAAACTCTAATTACAAATTCAGTAGACTCTACAGGCAAAGTCTTACTGTTCACTAAGTTTATGCATATATACGAATGTGTTGTTCTAGGATCTATCAAAGCAATCATAGAAGTATCATAAAGAGTAAATGTACCCGTAATCACATCTGGCGATGAAACTTTCTCACGAGCTTAGATAGCATAGGCTCTAGCAGGTGCACGAGCCTCTAATCTAATAGTTGTATCTTTTGTCCTTCTTTAACTGTCACTTACATTTCCTATATTTCTAGGAGGTCTACCACGAGAAGAGTTGCCACTCGGCCTTGGATTCTGAACATTATCTTTTTCAGCTAAATCTGGGCAATCTTTTATATAATGATTTCATGAACCACAATTGCAACAAGCTCGATTATTACTCTTTCTCCAGCACTCTCCAAAATGTCATCTTCCACATTGATCACACTCAGGTTTTTCATTCCTTACATTACCAATACTGGCAACAGACGTAGCTAGAGCTTTAAAGCTCGATTGTTATCTAGCACGATCTCTATTCGAATGTCCCACAATAGCCTTTGAATGGCTATTATCATCTCTAAATTTCTTTGTTGCAGACTGAAATGACTTGCCCAAGATCTCTTTCGTACCTCTCTAGCTTCAAAATTAGCTTTTCTTTTCTCTTTCCTGAGATCTTCAACTTTACTTGCTCGTTCAACAAGCACAACCAATTCTTTGATTTCCAGAGTTCTGAATAACAGATGAATATCTTCATTTAAGCCATCCTCAAATCTTTTGCACATTATCGCTTCCGTAGATACACATTCACGAGCATACTGACTTAATCTTACAAATTCTCATTCGTATTCTATGACAGACATATGACCTTGTTAACTCTTTACGTTTTCTGATCGATGAATCTCTGACTGATATATTTGTTCTAGAATTCGGCTTGAAAGAAATCCCAAGTAACTCATTTACTCGAAACCACAGATGTCAAAGTCTTCCAGCAATGGTACGCCGTATCTCTCAGAAGGGAAACAACACATTTTATGCATTCTTTAGGATTTAATCATAATTCGTCAAACACTCTTATTGTGTTATCTAGCCAAAACTCAGCTTTTTCAGCATCATCGCTCATTGTAGCTCGGAACTCTTTAGCCACATATTTTCTAATCTTATCGACTGGTAGTCTACTTAACTGAACCAGATTCACTGGTGGCATAACAGGAGTTTGAGGAGAATTAACCGAGAGTGGATGTTGTTGTACAGCCGGATTGATTCTAATATATTGTGTGAACCAATCATTCATCATCTGATAGAAGGCTTGTCTAGCCTCACCATCATGACTACTCGTAGCCAGTCGAGAATCATATGGCATCACCCTTGCGCGGGAGTAGGCACATTACTTTCAACATCATCAGCCATGGCTCTTTCAAGATCCATTTGCTATATGAAAGCACATTTCAATGTCAGGATTCATCACATTATCGCAGTTTAAAAATATGGCATGTATAACTAGACTCACATGCGCTATGGCAGTCCTAGAACCGACTAAACCATAGCTCTAATACCAATAAAATGTAACACCCCTAACCTGTGTTCGTTGCTGAACTAGGGTTAAAGGCATTACTAGACAAAATCGAAACATTAACATCGATTTCATAAACATCGAAGCATTAAAGACCACTCATCAATACAGAGTCCCTTATATAGATTATCGAGACCTAAAACATGCATTAGAAAGGATTCGAGACTAAACCAAACACATACAAAATTTTTCCAAAGTTTAAACAATTTTCAAACAAATATAGGTCACACGCCCATGTGAACAGGCCGTGTGCCTTACATGGCATTAGACACGCTCGTTTGTCTAGGCCATGTCAAAACAGGGCATACATACTAACTTGCTCACACGGCCACAAGACACACTCGTGTGCTTTGGCCGCGGTCGAATCTGACTTGGGCCACATGGCTAGCCACACGCCCATGTGCCTTGGCCGTGCTCGAGCCTAACTTACAATTGTAGGGTACCCTAGGGGACACACGGCAGTGCAACATAGCCGTGTGTCGTACACAGCTAAGACATATGCCTATGTCCCTGCACGTGTGGACAAAAATAGGCCATTTGAATAGCCAACTTGCCACCCCAATTGGGTAAAACCTATAAGCACCAAACCAAGCATATTTGCACAACATTTTATGACCAATTCAAAATCAAAACATAAGCCATTCGTGACATATCATTGCCAACCAAATTTCCATCTCAATACATCAACCAAATCATAACAAATCTAAAATAAAATCATACCAAACATAAGTTTCAATTTCATGACCAAACCTTATCAATTACCATAGCTAACACATGCCAAAAACTTACATATAATACCATTTCTTATATTCATACACAAACACACTAAATATATCATAATGCCTCATAATTCATATATCAAAACCATATCCTAATCATATCCATACCAAGCCATATCACAAGGCTAAATATATACAATCACAAAATGTAATCTAAACACTTCTAGCCTATACATGTCATACTTTTATATATACATTTTCAAAGTACCAAAATGAGGTTCGATAGTGTGGTGATGATCCTTGACGATCCCCGAACTCACAGTAGCTTCAATATCTATAAAACAATGCAAACACACACACAAAGTAAGCTTTCAAAAGCTTAGTAAGTTCGTACCAAAATGAACAACAGTATATAAAATATGAAACAACAACAATAAGAACATATAAATTCTTTACTCATATATCAATTTCATGTCAACATCCTCCATATATTTACACAAATTCAATAAACTTTATATGCATAATACCATCTACCACATAGGTATTAAACTTACCTGAACATTCCCGTATTCATTCATTTTCATTCTCCTCTCATGTTTGGATATTTTAAGACTTTTCAAAAATTACCAATGCTTTAAACATATGCACACTTAGTGCTTTAAAGATTAGCCGAAGCTATAATAATTCCGCACACTTAGTGCTTTCCCAATTGACCAAAGCTACTTGGTATTGCACACTTAGTGCCTCATATAGCCGAAGCTATTTTGAATCACACACTTAGTGCCAAATACACTTGATTTATCATCATATTCAACCATAATCAATTATATATACGATCTATGTAAAATTGAAGCATCAAAAACATATTTGTAGCATCTGATTTATCATCGTTTTCAACCATAATAAATTATATATACAATCTATGTATAATTCAAGCATCAAAAATATATTTGTAACATCATGTTTTACGTACGAACTTACTTCATACTCAGAATTGTAGACTTGGATTGTTTACTCAATAACCTTCGACTTCCCTCAGTCTAGATCCGAATTCCTCTTTTCTTGATCTATATGTATTCAAAATTTACCCTTTTATTCACTAAATCATTCAAACCAATCCATATACACACAATTAAGGCATATTTCAAACTAGCCCTCACATTTTCACATTTCGACATTTTAGTCTCTAATTCACAAAATCACAAAATACACAAAGTTTTCTTGTACACAAGCTTAGCTGAATTTTCATAGCTCTCATACAAGTCCACACATTTCATTTATTTCACATTTTAGTCCTTCAATTTACAATTTTCACAATTTAGCCCATTTTATACATTTTTACTCAAAATCACTTTACAAAACATGTATATCAAGCACTAAGCTTTCATAATTCATCATTTAATATCACAAAACTCATGAATTCATCAATGGCATCTCATCAAATCATCAACAATTTCATGAATTTAAGCATGGGCTAGCTAGAACACTTAACAACGATCACAAAACGTAGAAATCATCAAAAATGAGTAAAACTCATACCTTAATCAAGTTCTTCAATGGCCAAATGTTAAAACACAAACCTAGATTTTCTTTCTTTAATTTTGGCATGAACAAGATGATAATGGCCATTTTCATGCTTTTGTTTTAATTAGACAAACATTAATTAGCCATTTACAATTTTAACCTTGTTATTTTCATTAGAATTCCACTAACTCATGACTAAATATGTCCATGCATTAATTCAATGGTTTAATTGCATCATAAAGACTTCATACTTAAAAACCCATGTCAATTCAACACTTTAACAAACAACAGGCAATTTTTACATTTTACACGATTAAGTCCTTTCTATCAAATCAGCGCACAAACATTTAAATTTTCATACGAGACTTTCACACATGCTAATTCACACATCATAGACATAGAAAATAAAACTTAAACATTTTTTTGACTCAAATTTGTGGTCCCAAAACCACTGTTCCGACTAGAGTCAAAACCGGATTGTTACAAGTACACACTAGGTGTACAAATTAGTGATTCGTCAATTCATGTTCAAGGGTACCCATTAGGACACTTAATCATGGAGCACACTCTTGAGCCATGCATCAGGATGCTTAGTTGAGCCATGTAACAGGACATTTATCCAGGCTAAACAGGAAAAATCATAAGAGTTTTAATCAGGGAGCTTATAGAACTTAACAAATAACTCCAAAGAGTTAATATCAGGGAGCACTGGATAAGGTAACAGGGAGTTCAAGCGAGCCATATCAAGAAGCCCATAAGAGCTTATATCAGGATGCTCACGTAGAGTTGCGTTTGTGTCCGCATTATATGCTAGATCACAACTGATCGAATCAGGTAATAGGACACTCACACATAGTTACAGTAGTATGCAACACATGCAAAATCACTACCGTTCAGGATGCTCGCAAGAACTATTTAACAGGATACTCGAGAGGGATATAATAAGATTGCTCATCCGAGAATTTTTCTGTCCACAACATATGCATGACCACATTCAATAAGGAAAATCACATATATCCATCGAATTTCTTAATTCAATCGGAACTTGTCATTTATTTAAGCAGTATAGAAAATATAATTTCTTTCATATTTTAAGCGTTTATATAATTCACCCAAATACAACATTCATTTTCAAACATATTAGCATGCATAATTTAGTTACACGAACTTACCTCAGTACTTATTTGTATACAAAATCTACTAATCTGAAACTTTTTGTTTTCCTCGATCTACCTTTGAATTTGAGTTGTCCGGATCTAATTAAGCTTGATTAGTTTTCTTTCTCTCTCCTAGGGTTTCCATAAAATTTAGGGATGAAGATGATGAAAATAAGATGATATTTTCTATTTAATAAGTTATCATCTTTTAATTTTTCTCATTTCCAATTTAGTCTTTAGCCTTTTCTAATTTTCCATGGATGAATTACCAAAAATATCTACTAACTTTTCTTTAATGGTCTAATTACCATATAAGGACCTAAATTTTTGAATTCCATAGCTATTTAATCCTTCTAGCTACTAGAATTCAATTTTTTCATTTTATGCAATTTAATCTTTTCCCTAATTTAACACATAATCGGTAAAATTCTTCTCATCATAATTTTCATAAAACATTCCTATCATAATGCATAACATGCAATAATATTAAAACAAATTTTGTTTTCGGCTTGGATTTGTGGTCCCGAAACCACTATTCTGAATTCACCGAAAATGGGTTGTTACATTTTCTATTAGCTAATAGGCATCTTTGTATGGTCGATTCATTAGGCCCATCCTACGGCTCCATCTAGTCTTCACCTTGAGTTTCTATCTAATCCATTGTAAAATATTTGCAATCTTAACCATTCAGGCATACCATGATGAGGACATCTCTATACAAGCAATTTAAAATGTTCCCAAGCCTCGTAGAAGTTTTCTCCTTCCATTTTTTTTTTGAAATTGGCAATATCTCTTCTTAGTTGGATACTTTTGTTGGTTGGAAAGAATTTGTGTAAAACTATTTCGCAAGCTTATTCCATATAGTGATTGACCCTGGTGCCTACGAATCTAACCAAGAAAAGGCATTATCTATTAAGGAGAAGGAGAACAACCGAAGACAAATAGCGTTATTAGTAGCTCAGTTAAATTCAAAAGTATCACATAGTTAAAGAAATCGTTTTAGATGCTAATTAGGATCCGAAATCACTATTCCTTTAAATTGAAAATTGTTTTGAATAATTTGGATCATTACCAACTTTATTTCAAAATTATTTTTAGTTATTTTCAATCTTGTAATACTTCCCTATACTACACCCAAAATTGCTAGCGCGTAGTCTTGTAGTGTCCTTTCTTCTCGAGCCATGGGTAGCTCCATAGGTAATTGGTGTTGTGGTGGTAGTGCTTGTCGTATTGCTAGATCGTCGAACAACAGGTTATCACGTGGTGTATCAACTACAACAAGTAGGTTATTCTACATCTGATGTTGTTGTTGTTATTGTTGTCTGTGATTACAGCGTATTATTCTTTTTAGATATATGGCTGGCTTTATAGGTATGGGCCTAGTTCGAGTCATACACTAAAATCCATAAAGAAAAAGAAATAAGTTAGAAAGCAAAGTTATTAAGAATTAAATATTGTAACTAAGATTTGAGAAATTTTCTATTTATCCTATTAAATGTAAAAATTAAAACTAATCTAATGGCAAAGCCTACTCAACAATGGCACCAACAACTTGACTGCCTTTCAAAGTACTAATGTCGAAAATGAGAATACTGCAACTAAAGATAAGAATTAAGGTGGTGTCTGCAAGTATACTGGTCAATATAGAAGTTACAACGGAACATGGAAGTATTTTGAGGATCATACCCAAAGGAGGTTTGATTAAATTAATACTAACTTCTACGGTAATTAGTCTAAATAGTACGTTACCAAATTATATTACAATTATTCATAAAAGAATTATAAACAAGAATAACACAAAGAATATAAAATATCGAAAAGAACATATTGTAAATTTCTCAGATTCTAAAGGCAGAAGACTAACTTGCTTCAGTGTTCATAGTTAACTCTTATTGGGTTTTATTCAGTCAGCTAGTTATTAACCTAGCAAGGCTTCTTAGCCTTCTACTAACATTGTAGCACCCCAAACCTGGCCCGCACGTTATGGCCGGATCCGACATGCCATGTCGAAGCGTTCAAAACATTTCATATTGTTGATCCAGAAAAACTTACTTAGTGTTTTAAAAGATGATTATAGGTTAAAGTGGATGGAAGCTGTGCACCAGGTAGGAAACCAGAAAAGAGGAGGTGAGTCCATCGGACTGCTTAAGTACCAAGCTCCCTTCAGATTCAATCCTAGACATGCACACCGCCATTGCCACACCTTAACGTCATGTATATTTCTAGGAAACCGATTTGATTAAGTCCTTTTTAGGAAAAGTGATTAATTTTGGAAAATACTTTCATTGCGGAAGCTTTGCTTGTCATCGTGGTATTTTGAAATCAATTGTTGTTTTTGAAAACGCGCCCTAAAGCTTTCCAACTTCAATAGTTAAAATAAGTAATACTTATCTTAGTAATACATATTAAAACCATCAAAAATAATTAAGTGGCCTTGTTACATTTAAAAACCCAAAACTTCAAACGTAAATAAAAGGATGTCCAGTTCACCAGAAGAAAATCAAACTTTTAGAATGGGTGGCCACTCCGAATTCCCTCACAGCTCCAAGCCCACTATGGTTGGGGATTACCTGCGTGGATGAAAATAAAAAGGGTGAGTTTGGCAAAACTCAGTGTGTAAGGAAAACCCATTCAAAGCCCAAATCAGCTCAAGCCTATTGGGCCTAAGCCCATTCAGGTAACAGTGGTAGTGGACCAGAGCCCTTTTTAGATTACAATAAACTGGGCCTTGGCCCCTTATTCAGATAATAGTATGTCCCATATGCCCATTTCAAAATACATGCAACATCAATAACATATGCAAGCCCATTTGGGGAGACTACTCAACCCACCAACCATTACACTCCACCCGTACCAGCCCTACACTCCATGTGGGGAATAGCTCAACCCACCCAGCCCAACACTCCACAGTTGCAGCCTTGCTGCTCAGTTAACAGTAAATTGAGGCAAAGCCTCCAGTACGTGGACAAGCCACTTTCAGTACTTCCTCCGTCAATATCTCAATCCCATGCATCAGATAATAACAAAATGGCATGCAGTAAATAACAATAGTCAAACATGCATTTAGGTCAATTTAACCCTAGGGGTATTTTGGTAATTTATCTACTAGGGGTAAAACTGTAAATTTTCCACTTTTAAAGGTATTTCAGTAATTTATCTATTTTAGGGTTTTTCATGCATATTCCTACTTTTCACGTACTAACAGAATCACGTACCGAGGGTTCTTACCGAATTGGGCCCGTTGGCCCATCATTCCAATTTTAGCCCATTAATCCCAAAAATATCGAGGGCACAGAAATCATGCAGTTTGCAGTCCAAATTTTGCAGCTTACCAAAAACATTAATCGATTTACCTCACGAGCATTCGCACACTCGGAAATCTACAAAATACCATTTTTTGACATTTCGGCTTTTCGACTTTTGCTGATCCAGACTAAGAAAGAGGGTGTTAGTTACACACCTGTTTGTGACGATATGCTGACGAGATCCACACACGAACTGCCTACAATTGGATTACTAACACATTAATCTAACTATTCAAATACGAACTACGTATTAACCCCTTACAATATTCGGCCAACCACACCTACAGATCATAGTAAGCTTATAAGAAATCAATAAGCAACTCATTAACAAATTTTTGTCAATGTTTACCACATAATCATAATTTCACTGCAAGTTGTCTTCCTGAGCAACAGTCACTAAATCATTTATAACTGGATCTACGAAACTCCAAATCAAGTGCCGTTAATTTTCCCTGAAAATAGACTCATATATCTTATATCCATAAAATTTTCAGAATTTTTGGTTTGGCCAATCAATACCAGATTTTTCTCAAAGTTTCGCATGTTTCACTGTTTGACTAATCTGACCACTCTTCATTACGAATCAAATTTCTCATTGTACAGAATTCAAAATATGTTCTCGTTTATTTCATTTGAAACTAGACTCAACAAGCTTAAATTAAATAATTTATTCAGCTCCTAATTCATCTCCCAAAATTTATTGTGATTTTCCAAAGTCACGTTACTGCTGCTGTCCCAAGCAGATTTATTACCAAATCGCTCTTTCACACATACCTTGCATGCATGTTATTTAAACATGTATATCACCAATAAATCATCACATATCTATGATTTTACTTAAGTATAATCTCCATTTCTTCATTTTAAAGCACAACATGTTAGCCGATTTTTCCCTTTAGCATCTAAGGCACATGCATGCTCATTTGTTGGCTCAACTTCACCTATCTTCCATTTTTCATCAAAAGAACATGAAACAACAACCATTTCCTTCATTTTAATTCATGACTAAATGCTCACAACACAACTAAAAACCAAAATATGCTGTCGTAACCATTTTTTTGAAAAAAACGGGTATCGACTTGGAGAAAAAAAATGAAAATAGGAGTCGCCACCAATCTTTTTAGATGTGATCGGATCACCTTAAGTTAATCATTTTAATAAAAGTTAAGATTTACTAAAACGATAATTTTTGGTCTACGAAAATCAGAAAATGAGTTCGGGAGTCGGTTACGCACGAGGAAGGATTAGCACCCTCGATACGCCCAAAATTGGTACCTAGTTGATTAATTAGTGTCTTAGTGTCAAAAATTTGAAAACTTGAAAGAATTTAAAATACGATCCCTCTTTGTAAAGAAAATGCTCAAATGTTAAGGACATTCTCATCTCACAATATAAAATGTCACATCCAGTAAGTTAGGACACGACATCTTGAATTTTCGAGAACGAGCTTGCCTTTTATATAAAAATTCGTGTATTTCAAAAGGTTATTCAGTTAGTTAAGGTGAACGAGGAAAATCGAAACCTAGTAAGTTAGGGCACGTTTCCTCAAATTCCCAAACACCGAATATTGTCTTTACTTGGAAAAATCTTATTTCGAGGTAACAAAATGCCATACCCAGTAAGTTAGGGCACAACACCTCGTATCTCCGAGAATAAGCATTTTTCAAAATTCATGTCGCGATTTAAAAGAGTATTCCGTTATTTAGGTTAAAGGAGAAAAATCGAAACCCAATAAGTTAGGGCACGATTGTCTCGAATTACCAAATATGGAATATTACTTTTATGAAAGAATTATTATTGGGTTGGATATAATGATAATAAGAATAATATTAAAGTAAAGTAAACAATAATACTATATATAAATATATATATGTATATAATAGAAATACACACTACTATATAATAATAATAAATATAGAAATACAAAAAGCAAATATAATAAAAATATTAAATTAAAGTAATAAAAAACAATACTATATATAAATATATATATACATAAAAATATACACTAATATATAATAGTAATAGTGATGGCAAAATAATAAAAATATGAGTAATATTAATAATATATTAGAATACAAAAGTAAAGTAATAACAATAGGGGTGATAATAATAATAATAATACAAACAATAATACATATATATATAATAATAGTAGTTAGAAATAAAAAATAATAAAAGTAACAATAATGATAGTAATAATATAAATAAATATGGAGAGGGCATATATAATATAATAATAATATAAATAATAATTTATACATGAGAAATAATAATAATAATATAAATAATAGTAAAAATAATAAAATAATAAAACGAAGCTCTCAACTCTCTTTCTCCCTCTTTTCTAAATCCGGCCGTTGGTCCGGCTTTGCTTCGGTCATGGACCCCCACGGGCCGCCATCGGCGCCACCGTACACGGCGGTCGGACCTCAAAAAAACCTTTTTCGATAATGAAAATATGGGTAAGCTTCTTGCTTTTATTTTTACTTTCGTATAAAAAAAATAAAATAAAATTGAAAGGAAAACAATAAACAAACAAAGAACTAAAGATAAGAATAGACAAAAGAAACCTCTTTTGCTTTGATCTTTGATTAATCTCCAAAAACTAGCCTTTCCAGGAAACAAAAATAACCTTCTTTCCAAAAAAACAAAAAAACACCTCCAAAAAACAAAAAAAAACCTCCTCCAAAACAAAGAACAATCCTTCTCCAAAAAACCAAAAACCCACCCCCTAAAAACAAAGTCTTGAATGGCTTTTATAGCCAAATTTTACAAGTGGAGTGGTTGGGGTGGTTTAGGTGGCCAAGGGTGGTGGAGTTGGTGGCCAAGATGGGTGGCCAACAAAGGTGGTGGAGTAGGTGGCCAAGGTTTTTATTTATTTATTTATTTATTTATTTATTTATTTTGTGTTTAGGTAGGGATTAGGTTGGGCCAAAATTGGGTTTGGGCTTGTAACTGGATAATAGGCTAGGTTTAATTCGGGTTTGGTTTTATTAGGTCCCAGGCAAAATTTGGGTCTTACAGCTGCCCCTCTTTACTCATTATCGGGTAACGAGAATGGAGCAAAGACTACAAAAAGACCAATTTTAACAGGGCTCGTCGAGTCTTGAGTTCTTGATCTTCTTTAAAATGGCCTCTTGATGGCTTCAATCTGCTTCACTGCAACTCAGGAAGGCGATATCCGCTATCTTTGATCTGCTTCACTGTAAGCACAGGAATGTCAGATTTGCTATCTTCGATCCGTTCCCTGTAAGCACAGGGATGCCAAATCTGCTGTTTTCAACTTGTTCCCTATAAGCACAGGTATGTCATGCTGAAATCTTCGATCTACTTCACTGTAAGCACAGGAATGTCAGATCTGCTATCTTCGATCCGTTCCCTATAAGCACAGGGATGCCAAATCTGTTGTTTTCAACTTGTTCCCTATAAGCACAGGGATGCCAAATCTGATGTTTTCAACTTGTTCCCTATAAGCACAGGGATGCCATGCTGAAATCTTTGATCTGCTTCACTGTAAGCACAGGAATGTCAGATCTGCTATCTTCGATTTGTTCTCTATAAGCACCGGGATGACAAATCTGTTGTTTTCAACTTGTTCCCTATAAGCACAGGGATGCCAAATCTGATGTTTTCAACTTGTTCCCTATAAGCACAGGGATGCCATGCTGAAATCTTTGATCTGCTTCACTGTAAGCACAGGAATGTCAGATCTGCTATCTTCGATTTGTTCTCTATAAGCACCGGGATGACAAATCTGTTGTTTTCAACTTGTTCCCTATAAGCACAGGGATGCCAAATCTGATGTTTTCAACTTGTTCCCTATAAGCACAGGGATGCCATGCTGAAATCTTTGATCTGCTTCACTGTAAGCACAGGAATGTCAGATCTGCTATCTTCGATCCGTTCCCTATAAGCACAGGGATGCCAAATCTGATGTTTTCAACTTGTTCCCTATAAGCACAGGGATGCCATGCTGAAATCTTTGATCTGCTTCACTGTAAGCACAGGAATGTCAGATCTGCTATCTTCGATTTGTTCCCTATAAGCACAGGGATGCCAAATCTGCTGTTTTCAACTTGTTCCCTATAAGCACAGGGATGCCATGCTGAAATCTTTGATCTGCTTCTCTGCAACTTCAGGGAGATAAGACTTGTTTTGATCTTCTTCCACTGAAACTTCAAGGAGATCTGTTGTGGCTTTTAGCCTCTCCAATGCCATTTTTGGAAGAAGAGGTTTGTTGAAACTTCAAGGAGATCTGTTGTGGCTTTTAGCCGCTCCAACGCCATTTCAGGAAGAAAAGATCCTCTGAAACTTCAAGGAGATCTGCTGTGGCTTTTAGCCGCTCCAATGCCATTTCAGGGAAAAAGAAATTTGTAATTTCCAGCCTATTACCCTACTACTTAGGGGTTTAAGGCCCATCATCTTTGATCTATTTCCCAACTGCTTAAGGGGTTAAGATCTGTAAATTCAACCTGTTACCCTACTGGTTAGGGGGTTAAGATTTGTAAATCTTCAGCCTGTTACCCTACTGCTTAGGGGTTTAAGGCTTGTAAATTCGGCTTGTTACCCTACTGCTTAGGGGGTTAAAGCGCATCATTTTTTATCTGTTTCCCTACTGCTTAGGGGGTTAAGATCTGTAAATCTTCAGCTAGTTACCCTACTGCTTAGGGGTTTAAGGCTTGTAAATTCGGCTTGTTACCCTACTGCTTAGGGGGTTAAAGCCCATCATCTTTGATCTGTTTCCCTACTGCTTAGAGGGTTAAGATCTGTAAATCTTCAACCTGTTACCTTACTGCTTAGGGGGTTAAGGCTTGTAAATTTGGCCTGTTACCCTATTGCTTAGGGGGTTAAAGCCCATCATTTTTTATCTGTTTCCCTACTGCTTAGGGGGTTAAGATCTATAAATTTCAGCCAGTTACCCTACTGCTTAGGGGTTTAAGGCTTGTAAATTCGGCTTGTTACCCTACTGCTTAGGGGGTTAAAGCCCATCATCTTTGATCTGTTTCCCTACTGCTTAGGGGGTTAAGATCTGTAAATCTTCAGCCTGTTACCCTACTGCTTAAGGGGTTAAGGCTTGTAAATTTGGCTTGTTACCCTACTGCTTAGGGGTTAAAGCCCATCATCTTCGATCTGTTTCCCTACTGCTTAGGGGGTTCAGATCTTCATCTTCGATCTGTTTCCCTACTGCTTAGGGAGATAAGATCTGCAATTCGGTCTGTTACCCTACCGATTAGGGGTTTAAGACCCTTCGTCTTCGATCTGTTTCCCTACTGCTTAGGGGGTTAAGATCTGTAAATCTTCAGCCTGTTACCCTACTACTTAGGGGGTTAAGGCTTGTAAATTTGGCTTGTTACCCTACTGCTTAGGAGGTTAAAGCCCATCATCTTCGATCTGTTTCCCTACTGCTTAGGGGGTTAAGATCTTCATCTTCGATCTGTTTCCCTACTGCTTAGGGAGATAAGATCTACAATTCGGTCTGTTACCCTACCGATTAGGGGTTTAAGACCCTTCGTCTTCGATCTGTTTCCCTACTACTTAGGGGGTTAAGATCTGTAAATCTTCAGCCTGTTACCCTATTGCTTAGGGGCTTAAGGCTTGTGAATTCACTGATTCTAGGGACATCACCTGTAGAATCAGTTCCATATATCTATGCTTATGTCAAATGATTAGGATGCTATGATCGAAGTGAATCAAATGCTCCTAACTAGATGTGTTATGAATGTGTTAAATAATCAGGATGCTATGATTGAAATGAATCAAATGCTCCTAACTAGATGTGTTATTATATGAATGTAGAAATGTCATGAGCCCTTTTTAAAAAGGCTTAAGGTATCATCGTGTGTTGTTCATTAGGACATTATCGCTGACGTATTACGCTGGCATCTTGTTCGGCTGGTATTCTTGACAGAAAAGTCAAAGAAACATCACATTTTGCTCGGAAAGCTTGCCCCACTATAATTTTAGAGTCCCTTCCACTGTACCTTTTAGGACATAAAGTTTGTGCCTCCTACTGCAATTTCACAGGAATAACGTTTGGTTTCTTCCATCCATTCCGCTGCAACTTAAAGGCATAGTATTTGTATCATCTTCAATCAGTTTGATCTGTTACACTATTTCCTGGGTGTAATGACCAGATGTTCATGAATGCAAAGTATCATTTCTTTTCTCGAGAATGACCCTCTTTTACACTTAGGTTGACATCACTCGTCATTTGTCGAGGTTGTATCACTGATAAAATGTCTTGTCTTTTGGTTCAACCAATAAAGAGTCCAAAGAGATAATATTTCCAACCCTTAAGCTTGGTGAGTTCTAAACAATAGTCCTGTTTCAGGTTTTTGTATTATTTAGAAACTTCCAGAGTAATATGCAAAACTTCTTTTGTGAAAGTGTTATTAGTCCATTAATCATTATTTCAATGCAAAATGCTTGAAAAAGATCAAAACAATGAACAAGAAGGAAATTGATTATGAGCATAGCTCGAAATGGATAAATTAATCAAAGATTGCAAATGCAATAAGAATGAAATCAACTCAAAACGAATGATTTAATCAAAGATAGCAATGCAATAAGAAGAAAATTTATTTGGACATATCTTGAGAAGAATCAAAGATAACAAATTCAAAATGGGCAAAATGGAAGCTAGATGCCCCAGATATCGCAGCCTGAGCTTTTCTGTACCAACTTCTTGAGGACCTTTCTGAGTTTAATATGTGTTTAGGGGATCCGGAGTACTTTTTCGATGCCCCAAGACGTAGCATACTTCTTCATTGTTAATTCAAGCACAGCAAGACTAATGTATGCCCCACTTTGATCCAAATTTGAGCTGCCATTTTCGGGTTTTCAACTCGAATCCCTTTTAGTCTCAAGGCTCCATTTGCGGGGTTTCGCCCTGGCCTCTCTTTTTTCCGCTTCTTTTTTTTTTTAGAATTTTTTTGTTTTTTTTTGTGTTTTTGTGTTTTTTTTTTGCCTTTGCCTTTGCCATATAACTCCTAATCTTTAAACAGACTGTGACCTTTTGACATTGTACAGCTGTGTTAGACATGATTTTCTGGCACTCTTTATTGGCACCCCTTTTTTTGAAATTTGATGACTGTCGACCTAGTGACATTGGCATATGAAACAACTTTTATCCTTTTCTTGGGGTAAACGATGACCCCAAAGGCGAATCGGTATTGGTTAGAAGCTTTCAAAGAGATCGGCCCATAACCTCCATACCCCACATGAAGGGGCACATGAATTTTCTCTCTATAAATTTGGCATTTACAGCATACTGATGCAATCCCTTTCTATGGTGGGCCAGCAGAACTCAAATCTCATGATTAGCCTGGCCATCGTAAAACCATTAGCATATGTCATTCAAAACCCTGCAACATCCTCCTGTCTTAGTAGCCATGCGTATCTTGATATGATCATGCAAAAAATCTTTAAATTCTAGGAAGTGACTCAATGACGTCTCGCTTTGCCTTTGTGGTAATGCAAATTCCGATGTTTGCATCTTTCTCTTCTCATAGGCCTACTGTCTACTGTCTTTTTGTAAAAGAGGATCTGTTTTCATCTTACTCTACCATCCTTAACAAATTAGAGAGTAGTCTACATCTCTATCATCTTCAGAGTGTTGAGATCCCTTTAGGCCCATATTTCGCTCAAAAGGAGACTCGGAGTCAATGACAGCGTTACTCACATCATTGATATCTGGGGACCCGCTGAAGGCAGATTCTAAAGAAATAAATGATTCTAAGGATGATTATTTGTATGGTATGATCATGAATAAAGAATAAATGAATATTTGAAATAAATTCCAAAGAACAAAAGAATCTAAGAATAATTATTTGTATCGTATGAGATGAAATCAAAGAATATTTGCTCAAAAAGATGCATTTTATTGAAATAAAGACTTAGGATACAAGCCTATTTCACAAAAGGGGTTTAATTGCTTCCAGGCTTAAAGCAACAAGCGTGTTTTGAATATTACTCTAGATTAGCTCTAAAAACTACAAGAGGTTCCTCTACAGACTAATCATTCAAAACATTTCCAGGTTTGTAAGGACGAATGCCTCACAAGTTTCTCTACTCAGGATCCGATGCTACTAATCCTCTTCTTATTTTTCCATCTTTGACAGAGTCCTTTAATCATTTGCTCTTATCATCGTGATTTGGTAACGGACTCTTTGTACCAGGGGTGTCATCAAACTTCACAATCCCCATCTCGAGGTGTCTTTCAACCGTCTTCTTAAAGGCAGTACAGTTTTCTATTGAATGCCCCAATACTCCCGCATGATAATCACATTGAGCGTTTGAATCATACCATTTGGGGTATGGAGGTTGCAACGGCTTTATATAATATGGGGACACCATGTGTGAATCAAATAAACTTTGATATAACTCCTTATATGACATTGGGATTGGCGTAAATTGGAGCTTTTCAAAATTTTTCCTTACACTTGATTCCTACTTTGTCGAACCTTGTTGCCCCCTCGTAGTCACCTTTGGTTGATTGACAGTTATTGACCTTGAGTGATCTCTATTGTATGAGCTCATACTTTCACTTCATTCTCCTTTTTCTTTGGAACTGACCTCTTGGTAGTTTCTCCAACTTCAATCTTGCCACCTCTTATGGCATTCTCAATCATCTCGCCTGCCATTACCATATCAGAAAAACTTTTGCTAGTATTCCCAATCATATGGGTGATGAATGGGGCCTTCAAAGTATTAATGAAGAGCATGGTCGTTTCCTTCTCCAAAAGAGGTGGCTAGACTTGCATCGCTATTTCCCTCCACCGTTGTGCATACTGCCTAAAACTCTCACTCGGCTTCTTTTCCATGTTTTGTAGTGTGATCCTATCTGGCGTCATATCAGTCACATGGTTATACTGTTGCATGAAAGCCTGTGCAAGATCTCTCCATGAACCGATCTTTGCACGGCTCAACTAATTGTACCACCTAGCCCCTGCTCCCATTAGGTTGTCCTGAAAACAATGGATCAATAGTTGATCGTTGTTCACATAGCCAGTCATCCTTCTACAAGACATTGTTATGTGCGCCTCTGGGCAAGTAGTCCCGTTGTACTTTTCAAACTTTGGCATCTTAAATTTATGAGGAAGCACCAAATCTGGAACCAAACTTAAGTCTTTGGCATCGATCCCCTGATGATTGCCAGCGCCTTCTAAAACCCTAAACTTCTCCTCTAATCACCTGCAACGATCTTACAATTGTTTCGAGGATTCAGTGGCCATTCTTTCCTTCTCTATTAAATCTAGATCAGGAGTAATAGGGTTGACCAAGCTATCACCCAAATTATTTCCCAACCCAGATGGGAAATTTATGGTGATTCCAGCATCCACTGGCCCATGTTGAGGCCTCACTGTGACAGATGGCCTTCCAGGAGGTGCCTCGGTTTGCAGGGGCACATGAGGTGGGGTAAAACTGGGAGGGTAGGTAGGATCTTCATTATCTTCTCCCGAATTGATCAAAGGGCTTTTCCCCTTTTCTAATCCGCCAGCCAATAGACGAGTTAATTGATCCATCATGCTTTTCTGGGACTCTAACATATGGTCCCTCATATCTTGCTATATCTTAGCCAGTTGCTCTTGCATCTGCTTTGTAATTGTTCTTGCATCTCCCTTTGCATTTGTTCTATCCTTTCTAATCTCTGGTCCATTGCTTTGGTTTTACGGTGGGTATAGTGGCTGTGTTCGGTTGCTTGATTCTCGTTGGTTTCCAGATTAACTGAAATAATTTTGTTTAATCAGGGTTCTTTAGTGAAAGTTTAATGCAAATGTTGCAATGTAATGCAAATGTATGGAATGAATGCAAAAGAAAGGAAGATGTTGATCTTGAATTCAATTCCATTAGAATAACTTTTCTAGAAAACATATTTCTTTACATGAAAATAGATTACATATGCGGTATTGCCCTTCATATCCCAAGTAAACGCTGATCTTTTCTTCATGGTCGAATCCTGTAAATTCTCTAAAAGATGCCTTTACTAGTTCCTTGCTGCTTAATCTGAGCCTCGATCTCTTGCTCACTTATCTCCATGATACTCATCAAAAGTGCCGGCTCTTCAATAATCTTCGTTGGCAATTAAATCAAGTCATGTATTCCTTCGTGGACTTCCAGCTTTCTCTCGTCATGCCTTTGTTGGCTTGAATCTCTAGCAATTACATCATGTATTCCTCCGTGAACTACCAGCTTTCTCTTGGACTATATTCAGGCGATCGCACTATAATCTACTTTATCAAGAAATTCGTTTCCTTATGACAAACTATTCTATTTAGGAATTGAATTTTGAATTAACACATTCTTTTCTTTGATGTAATGTAATGCAAATGCATGAACGCAAAAAAAAAAAGAAGGCATTGATTCTAAATTTAATTTCATTAGAACAACTTTTCTAGAAAGCAAATTCTTTTACATAAAACGGACTACATATACGGCTTTTCTCTTGTATTCCAAGTGAAGACACCTATCTTCCTCTTCATATCTGGATCTTGTGGTCGAGTCTGACGAATTCTCCAAGAGATGTCTATATTAACTCCTTTTTTGCTCGATCCAAGCTGCGACTCGTTGCTCACTTATTACTGTGATACTTGTAAGCTCCTTTAAGAAGGTCAAGATGTGACGGCTCTCGAATAATCTTTGTCAGTTTATGTCTTCAGGCAATGAAGCGAAGTCTTGTATTTCTTCACGAGCTATCAGTCTTCTTTCATGTGTTCACTTGGATCATATTTAGACAACCGTATTATAATCCACTTTATCAAAAAATTCGTTTTCTTATAACAAACTGTTCTATTTAGCAATCAAATATGAATCAACACCTCCTTCCTAGGATGATGTAATGTAATGCAATTATAAACAAAACAAAAATAAAACACATTAGTGCAGGATAAATAAATAACAAATAAAGCAATTCGGGTGACCACTAGGGGTTCGGAGTGGCACTACCTAGGGTGGGCTCCTAGGTCTCTCTATATGTGGTTTGGTTCTAGAGTAAGTGTGACAGCCCAAAATGTGACCCTAGTCGGAAAGTGGTTTCGGGACCACAAAACCGAGTCATAAAAATAATTAACCGCCATATTTGAAGCTTATTATATGTATATATGCATGTGTGAAAATTTCATTTTTGAATTTTGTTAATTGTAAGTGAATTTTATTAAATAGGACTTGTGTGAGAAAATTTAGAAATGTGATAGGCAAATGTTAAAGTGGCCTATTGATGCATGTTAAAAATGCTTGTACTTGCATGTCAAATTGGCCAAATTCTAGATGGTGGCCGGCCATGTTATGGACTAAAGCATATTATAATTATTTTGTGTCAACATTTTATGCTAATAATTTTATGTTACAAATGAAATAAACAATAACATATTTTGAATTCTGTACAATGAGAAATTTGATTCGTAGTGAAGGATAGTCAGTTTAGTCAAACAGTGAAACAAGGTGAACTTTAAGAAAAATCTGGTATTGTTGGGCTAAACTAAAAATTTTGAAAATTTTTTGGATAATAGATAAATGAGTCTTCTGTCAAGAAAAATTTACGGCAATTGATTTGGAGTTTCGTAGCTCCAGTTATAAAAACTTTAGTGACTGTTGCTCAGGAAGTCAGCTTATAGGGAAATTGTTATTATATTGTAAACATTAATGAAAATTTGCTAATGAATTATTTATTGATTTTTATAAAGCTTACTGTAATCTATGTGTGTGAAAGTCGAATCTATATATATTATATTCTGAAAGTAATACTTGAATAGTCGATTAATGACTATTTTAAAATTTGTTGAACTTAAGCTCAAGAGCAAAGGGGAACTAAATCCGATAAAGGGAAGGAAAAAGTAATTGAATAGCCATTGAAGTCGTTCGACAACATCCGAGGTAAGTCTTCAAGTAATGACCCTACTTGAATTATATTGAAATGATTAGTCATACTATGACGGATAGTCGAATGTGCATAGAGACTATGTTATAAAGCCAATTGAAATCATGCTCTTTGTGTGTGGCTATTGAGCCGAAATTGGAAAGGTTTAATAAATGTTCTGTGTTTGAGCCTTAGTAACGAAAATGAAATATGGATGTGTCATGATTGTTGATATATGTGTGCATGAGCATTTGAATGATATCCGGGCTAAGTCCCGAAGGCATTTGTGCTAGTGATTTTATCCGGGTTAAGACCTGAAGGCATTTATGCTAGTGATTTTATCCGGGTTAAGACCCGAAGGCATTTGTGCTAGTGATTTTATCCGGGCTAAGACCCGAAGGCATTTGTCCGAGTTGATATATCCGGGCTAAGACCTGAAGGCATTTGTGCGAGTTGCTATACCCGGGTTAAGACCCGAAGGCAATTGTGCTTGTGGTTATATCCGGCTAAATTCCGAAGAAACTTGGGTTCGAAGGTGAGCGTGTTGTGCTGTAATAAATTCAATTAATACGCTCGAAAGCCCCAAACGATAAGGTATGTTTGCGTGTGCATCGGAAAAGTCGATTCGTTTTAAATAGTATTCGTTCAATCGACTAACGAACTTTCGGCTTTTAGATAGGTTAATACCTTGTGTGTATATGTTGATGAAATGTGAAGTAAGTATGTTTATGAGAATGTGTATTAATAAAGTGATCCATTTAGCTATGTGAATGTAATAATTTAGTCAAAGCCGATTTCATTACTTGAAACTTACTAAGCTTTAAAATGCTTACCCCGTTGCTTTGGCTCTCTATTTTATAGATTTGTTCGTTAGATATCGGATTCGGGATCATCGAAGTCGAAGTCATCCACACTATCAAAGCCCTTTTGGTACTCTTTTAGTTGAGCTCTGGATATGGCATGTATAGGACTACCCTTTTTGTTGTGGGTCATGGACCCTTTGGATTTGTATAATTTTGGATAGCCATGCGAAAATGGCTTATATATGTTTGAGCATAATGTTATAATCATTTGGTATGGATATGGTTATTGAGAGGTGTGGATATGCTTAACAAGGATTAGCCATGGGAATGGTTAATCACTATCATAATTTGTGCTATTTATGCTAAAAGGGCTAGTTGAATCATGGAAACTATGAAATAGGTAAAGTCTACCTTAAAGGCAGATGCTGACAGCAGCAGTGATGTAGATTTAGAAAATCACTAAAAATAGTAGGAACGGAATTAAATAGTGAATAAATTATTTAAACGAATCTTGATGAATCTATTTTCATAAGAAAGTAACGAAACGATCATATGGACATTATGTTAAGATATATTCAGATTCTCGTGAGACAGGGCCAGAACAGTTTTTGGATTCGCTGTTCTGACTTTGGAAATTCATTATAAATTAACCAGAGATAATTAGGAGTCATTCCATATATTTATAGATTCCTCTCTGAGTCTAGTTTCTATAGAAACAAACGGCATCAGGATTGAAGCTCTGTGCAGGGAGATATCCAAGTCGTAATACGCAAAGGTCAGTGTAGTCGATCCCTGTAACATGGGAGAATTTGACTAATAAACTGTACTAATTGGCCTAACCAAAAATTCTATAAAAATATTTGTAGATGGGAGTATGAGTCTAGTTTCAGGAAAAATTTACGAAACTGATTTTTGAGTTGTGAAACTCAAGATATGATTTTTAAGGTGACAGTGACGCAGTTAGCCAACTGCCTGGAAATTTTTAAAATGGATTGTGCAAAGAAGTGATATAAGTCTGCAAACCCCTCGTGTCCGACTCGGCGACGGACTCGGGTACGGGGTGTTACAATTTTATTGGTATCAGAGCTACGATTTAGTCGATTCTAGGACTACCTTAATGCGTTGGGTCTAGCTATACATGCCATTTTATGTGATTATTTGATAGTGTGGTGATTTCTGACATTTGCAAACGTGTTTATTTATAGTAATGGATCCCGATCCCGACCAAGCGGTAGCTGATGATCTTGAGAGTGTAGCGCCTGCTCCCGCACAAGGGACAGCGCCGGTGGACTCTCAACCTAATGGTAGTAACCCGAATGATGAAGCTAGACAAGCTTTCTATAGCGTGATGAATGATTGGTTCAACCAATACATTCAAACTAATACGGCTGTTCCACAACCTCCATTCCCGACAAATACCACCCCCGCACCTACAATACCTCCGGTAACTGACCAAATAAGGTCAAATAAGCCCCCAGTTGACAGAATCCGAAAACATGGGGCTACTGAACTTAAAGCTACGGATAGCGACGATGCCGAACAAGCTGAATTTTGGTTGGACAACACTATCCGGGTACTCGATGAGCTATCTTGTACACCCGATGAATGCCTAAAGTGTACTATCTCCTTGCTACGCGATTCTGCCTACTATTGGTGGAGTACTCTGACTTCTGTTATGTCCCGAGAGCAAGTAACTTGGGAGTTTTTCCAAACTGAGTTTCGGAAAAAGTATATCAGTCAAAGATTTGTTGATAAAAAACGGAAGGAATTTCTTGAGCTTAAGCAAGGTTCTATGTCAGTTACTGATTACGAGCGAAAATTTGTTAGACTTAGTAGATACGCTCGGGAATGTGTTTCGTCCGAGGCTATCATGTGTAAACGCTTCGAGGATGGGCTGAATGAAGATATAAAAATGTTCGTTGGCATTCTTGAAATACGAGAGTTCGTAGTACTTGTCGAGCGAGCTTGTAAAGCCGAAGAGCTTAGAAAAGAAAAACAAAAAGTTGATGTGGGAACTGGAGAGTTTCGTAAAAGATCCTCGGGAAAGTCTCTTCAACAGGCATCAAAGAAATTTCGAGATGATGTGGGCCGGTCTAGAGGCACTTCGGGCCTTTTTAGACGAGATCGTGATCGACCCCCTGTGGGTACACGAGGCACTTCGGTCGCCAGTGTTGGGAATGAATGTCGAGACAGAACGGAATGTCGACATTGCGGTAAATGCCATTCGGGGAGTTGTAGATTCCATGACCGCTCCTGTTACAAGTGCAGATCAGTTGACCACTTCATTAAAGATTGCCCGAGGCTGTCTGAACAGAATGTAAATCAGAGTGGGAAACCGGGTGCTACCACTGCTCGAGGTAGACCATCTAGAAATACGGGCAATGCTAGTGGTGGTCAGAGAGGATCTAGAGATGCTACGACCAGATCCGAGGCTCGTGCGCCTGCTAGAGCTTATGCTATACGTGCCCGCGAGGATGCTTCTTTGTCTGATGTTATTACCGGTACTTTTACTCTCTTTGATACTAATGTAATTGCTTTGATTGACCCCGGTTCTACTCATTCTTACATATGTGAAACCTTAGCATCCAGTAAGACTTTACCTATTGAGTCTACTGAGTTCGTAATTCGGGTGTCAAATCCCTTGGGTCGTTACGTGCTTGTCGACAAAGTGTGTAAGAAATGTCCCCTAGTAATTCGAGGTTCCTGTTTTCCGGCGGACTTGATGCTTTTGCCGTTTGATGAATTTGATGTTATTCTCGGGTTGGATTGGTTGACCATGCATGATGCGGTTGTGAATTGCAAAAGCAAGACTATTGATTTGAGGTGCGCAAATAAAGAAGTAATCCGAGTTGAGTCTACGGACTTGGATGGGTTGCCAGCTATAATATCCTCAATGTTGGCCCAGAAATATGTAAGAAAAGGGTGCGAAGCATACCTTGCGTATGTACTTGATGACAAAGAATTAGAAAAGAAACCCGAATCTGTGCCGGTGGTTTGTGAATACCCGGAAGTTTTTCCTGAAGAATTACCGGGTTGACCACCTGTTCGGGAGATAGAGTTTGGTATTGAGCTTGTACCTGGGACTACGCCGATTTCGATAGCTCCGTATCGTATGGTACCAATCGAGTTAAAAGAGTTGAAAGCTCAGTTGCAAGAATTGACGGATAAAGGTTTCGCTCGACCAAGCTTCTCACCTTGGGGTGCACCAGTATTGTTCGTGAAAAAGAAGGACGGAACCATGAGGTGGTGCATTGACTATCGTCAGCTGAATAAAGTGACAATAAAGAACAAATATCCGTTACCGCGTATCGATGATTTGTTCGACCAACTGAAGGGAGCCTCAGTGTTCTCAAAAATAGATTTGAGATCGGGCTATTATCAGTTGAGAATTCGAGATTCGCACATACCCAAAACTGCCTTCAGAACGAGATATGGTCACTACGAGTTCTTAGTGATGCCGTTTGGGCTCACTAATGCCCCTGCGGTATTTATGGATTTGATGAATCGGATCTTCAGACCATATTTGGATCGGTTCGTAGTTGTGTTCATTGATGACATCTTGGTCTATTCAAGAGATGAGACCGAACATGCTGAGCACCTGAGACTAGTGTTGCAAATTTTGCGGGATAAGCAGTTATATGCTAAGTTCAGTAAGTGTGAGTTCTGGTTAAGAGAGGTTAGCTTCTTGGGTCATGTGGTATCCGCATCGGGTATTCGAGTTGACCCGAGCAAAATTTCAGCCATACTTAACTGGAAGCCTCCAAGAAATATTACCGAAGTTCGGAGCTTCCTGGGGCTCGCCAGTTATTACCGATGATTTGTCAAAGGTTTCTCGATGATTGCCACACCAATGACGAAGCTACTTCAAAAGGATGTTAAGTTCGAATGGACAGAGAAATGTCAGAAAAGTTTTGATCAACTAAAAACTTATTTGACTGAAGCTCCAATTTTAGTGCAACCCGAATCAGGCAAAGAGTTTGTCATTTATAGTGACGCATCCCTACTAGGGTTGGGTTGTGTATTGACGCAAGAAGGTCGAGTGGTGGCCTATGCGTCGAGACAATTAAATCCACTTGAGAAAAATTATCCGACCCATGATCTCGAACTAGCTGCCATCGTATTCGCTTTAAAAATATGGCGACATTACTTATTTGGTGAAAAGTGCCATGTATTTTCGGATCATAAAACTCTCAAATATTTGATGACTCAAAGAGACTTAAATCTGCGACAAAGACGTTGGCTTGAGTTGTTGAAAGATTACGAGCTTGTCATTGATTACCACCCGGGAAAGGCTAATGTGGTTGCGGACGCCTTAAGCCGGAAATCACTGTTTGCTTTACGAGCGATGAATGTGCACTTGTCTGTTCTACCCGACAATGTGTTAGTAGCTGAATTAAAGGCCAAACCATTATTGATTCGTCAAATTCGTGAAGCTCAGAAAGTCGACGATGAATTGGTTGCAAAACGGGCTGAATGTGTTCCGAATATGGAATCCGAATTTCAAATTGATGATGACGATTGTTTGAGGTCCAGAAGTCGGTTGTGTGTTCCAAGAAATTCAGAACTCATTTCGATGATTCTGAACGAAGCCCATTGTAGCCGAATGTCAATTCACCCGGGGAGTACGAAAATGTACAACGATTTGAAACGTCGGTTTTGGTGGCATGGTATGAAACAAGACATCTCCGACTTTGTTTCAAGATGTTTAATATGTCAACAAGTGAAAGCGGAACATCAAGTGCCTTCAGGATTACTTCAGCCGATCATGATACCCGAGTGGAAATGGGATCGAGTCACAATGGACTTTGTGTCCAGACTGCCATTGTCGGCAAGTAAGAAGGATGCGATTTGGGTTGTTGTTGATAGACTGACTAAGTCGGCTCACTTTATCCCCGTGCGTACGGATTTTTCATTGGATAAACTAGCCGAATTGTATGTTTCTCAAATTGTGAGATTACACGGGGTACCTATTTCTATCGTGTCGGATAGAGATCCGAGATTCACCTCACGATTTTGGAAGAAATTGCAAGAAGCTTTGGGTACCAAGCTGCATTTTAGCACTGCTTTTCACCCCCAAACCGATGGTCAATCCGAGCGGATAATTCAGATACTTGAGGATATGTTGAGATGTTGCATCCTCGAGTTTAGTGGTTCATGGGAACGGTATTTACCTTTGATTGAATTCGCTTACAACAATAGTTTTCAATCAAGTATTAAGATGGCACCTTACGAGGCTTTGTACGGTCGTAAATGCCGTACACCATTGTTTTGGACCGAGCTCGGTGAAAGTAAAATTTTCGGAGTTGATTTGATTAAAGATGCCGAACAGAAAGTAAAAATAATTCGTGAAAGTCTGAAGACAGCCACAGATCGTCAGAAATCGTATGCGGATTTGAAACGAAAAGACATTGAATATCAGGTGGGAGATAAAGTGTTTCTTAAAGTTTCGCCTTGGAAAAAGGTACTCAGATTTGGCCGTAAGGGCAAGTTGAGTCCGAGATTCATTGGGCCGTACGAAATCTCCGAACGAGTTGGTCCGGTTGCGTATAGATTGATTTTGCCCCCTGAACTTGAAAAGATTCACGAGTCTTTCATGTTTCGATGCTTCGACGTTATAGATCCGATCCGTCACATGTGATTAATCCCTCAGAAGTTGAAATTCAATCTGACTTGAGTTATGAAGAAGAACAGGTTCGTATCCTAGCTCGTGAAGTGAAGGAGTTGCGAAACAAAAGGGTTCCGTTAGTAAAGGTGTTATGGCTCAAACACGGGATCGAGGAAGCTACTTGGGAAACCGAGAGCTCAATGAAAGAACGATACCCAAACCTATTTACCGGTAAGATTTTCGGGGACGAAAATTTCTTAAGTGGGGGAGAGTTGTGACAGCCCAAAATGTGACCCTAGTCGGAAAGTGGTTTCGGGACCACAAAACCGAGTCATAAAAATAATTAACCGCCATATTTGAAGCTTATTATATGTATATATGCATGTGTGAAAAGTTCATGTTTGAATTTTGTTAATTGTAAGTGAATTTTATTAAATAGGACTTGTGTGAGAAAATTTAGAAATGTGATAGGCAAATGTTAAAGTGGCCTATTGATGCATGTTAAAAATGCTTGTACTTGCATGTCAAATTGGCCAAATTCTAGATGGTGGCCGGCCATGTTATGGACTAAAGCATATTATAATTATTTTGTGTCAACATTTTATGCTAATAATTTTATGTTACAAATGAAATAAACAAGCACATATTTTGAATTCTGTACAATGAGAAATTTGATTCGTAGTGAAGGATAGTCAGTTTAGTCAAACAGTGAAACAAGGTGAACTTTAAGAAAAATCTGGTATTGTTGGGCTAAACTAAAAATTTTGAAAATTTTTTGGATAATAGATAAATGAGTCTTCTGTCAAGAAAAATTTACGGCAATTGATTTGGAGTTTCGTAGCTCCAGTTATAAAAACTTTAGTGACTGTTGCTCAGGAAGTCAGCTTATAGGGAAATTGTTATTATATTGTAAACATTAATGAAAATTTGCTAATGAATTATTTATTGATTTTTATAAAGCTTACTGTAATCTATGTGTGTGAAAGTCGAATCTATATATATTATATTCTGAAAGTAATACTTGAATAGTCGATTAATGACTATTTTAAAATTTGTTGAACTTAAGCTCAAGAGCAAAGGAGAACTAAATCCGATAAAGGGAAGGAAAAAGTAATTGAATAGCCATTGTAGTCGTTCGAGAACATCCGAGGTAAGTCTTCGAGTAATGACCCTACTTGAATTATATTGAAATGATTAGTCATACTATGACGGATAGCCGAATGTGCATAGAGACTATGTTATAAAGCCAATTGAAATCATGCTCTTTGTGTGTGGCTATTGAGCCGAAATTGGAAAGGTTTAATAAATGTTCTGTGTTTGAGCCTTAGTAACGAAAATGAAATATGGATGTGTCATGATTGTTGATATATGTGTGCATGAGCATTTGAATGATATCCGGGCTAAGTCCCGAAGGCATTTGTGCTAGTGATTTTATCCGGGTTAAGACCCGAAGGCATTTATGCTAGTGATTTTATCCGGGTTAAGACCCGAAGGCATTTGTGCTAGTGATTTTATCCGGGCTAAGACCCGAAGGCATTTGTGCGAGTTGATATATCCGGGCTAAGACCTGAAGGCATTTGTGCGAGTTGCTATACCCGGGTTAAGACCCGAAGGCAATTGTGCTTGTGGTTATATCCGGCTAAATTCCGAAGAAACTTGGGTTCGAAGGTGAGCGTGTTGTGCTGTAATAAATTCAATTAATACGCTCGAAAAACCCAAACGATAAGGTATGTTTGCCTGTGCATCGGAAAAGTCGATTCGTTTTAAATAGTATTCGTTCAATCGACTAACGAACTTTCGGCTTTTAGATAGGTTAATACCTTGTGTGTATATGTTGATGAAATGTGAAGTAAGTATGTTTATGAGAATGTGTATTAATAAAGTGATTCATTTAGCTATGTGAATGTAATACTTTAGTCAAAGCCGATTTCATTACTTGAAACTTACTAAGCTTTAAAATGCTTACCCCGTTGCTTTGGCTCTCTATTTTATAGATTTGTTCGTTAGATATCGGATTCGGGATCATCGAAGTCGAAGTCATCCACACTATCAAAGCCCTTTTGGTACTCTTTTAGTTGAGCTCTGGATATGGCATGTATAGGACTACCCTTTTTGTTGTGGGTCATGGACCCTTTGGATTTGTATAATTTTGGATAGCCATGCGAAAATGGCTTATATATGTTTGAGCATAATGTTATAATCATTTGGTATGGATATGGTTATTGAGAGGTGTGGATATGCTTAACAAGGATTAGCCATGGGAATGGTTAATCACTATCATAATTTGTGCTATTTATGCTAAAAGGGCTAGTTGAATCATGGAAACTATGAAATAGGTAAAGTCTACCTTAAAGGCAGATGCTGACAGCAGCAGTGATGTAGATTTAGAAAATCACTAAAAATAGTAGGAATGGAATTAAATAGTGAATAAATTATGTAAACGAACCTTGATGAATCTATTTTCATACGAAAGTAACGAAATGATTATATGGAAAGTATGTTAAGAGATATTCAGGTTCTAGTGAGACAGGGCCAGAACGGTTTCTGGATTCCCTGTTCCGAATTTGGAAATTCATTATAAATTAACCAGAGATAATTAGGAGTCATGCCATATATGTATAGATTCCTCTCTGAGTCTAGTTTCTATAGAAACAAATGGCATCAGTATTGAAGCTCTGTGCAGGGAGATATCCAGTCGTAATGCGCAAAGGTCAGTGTAGTCGATCCCTGTAACATGGGAGACTTTGACTAATAAACTGTACTAATTGGCCCAACCAAAAATTCTATAAAAATATATGTAGATGGGAATATGAGTCTAGTTTCAGGGAAAATTTACGAAACTTATTTTTTAGTTGTGAAACTCAAGATATGATTTTTAAGGTGACAGTGACGCAGTTAGCCAACTGCCTGGAAATTTTGAAAATGGATTGTGCAAAGAAGTGATATAAGTCTGCAAACCCCTCGTGTCCGACTCCGGCGACGGACTCGGGTACGGGGTGTTACAGTAAGGGTACCTGAACCAACAGATTCCTCGATCGTCACCCATTATAGGCTCATTTGAATCAAGTTCAATTCAGGAGAATACATTTCCTTATGGCTACACGGAGATGAAAATCTCACGAAACCATAGGTACGGATGTATTCCGAAAGTGATCCACTATCCTGCACGGAGGTGAAAACCTCACGAAGGCGTAGTTTCTCACTCCCACTTAAGGGTGTGACCACAACGGTCATGCAATGCAATGCGAGAAGATATATGCATAAAAACTTGAAACAATTAAAGAAAATAGGAATAAAATGATGAAAACAGTACGAAAAATGGGTGAAACGCAATGAAGTGATCGTATATCAAAACCAAATTCTCAATTTTCGAAAAAAGACAAAAGTTAATCAACTTGTGGCTTGACTCTCTTATAAAACTCCCCAGTGGAGTCGCCAAGCTGTCGTAACCATTTTTTTGAAAAAAACGGGTATCGACTTGGAGAAAAAAAAATTGAAAACAGGAGTCGCCACCAATCTTTTTAGGAGTGATCGGATCACCTTAAGTTAATCATTTTAATAAAAGTTAAGATTTACTAAAACGATAATTTTTGGTCTACGAAAATTAGAAAATGAGTTCGGGAGTCGGTTACGCACGAGGAAGGATTTGCACCCTCGATACGCCCAAAATTGGTACCGAGTTGATTAATTAGTGTCTTAGTGTCGAAAATTTGAAAACTTGAAAGAATTTAAAATACGATCCCTCTTTGTAAAGAAAATGCTCAAATGTTAAGGACCTTCTCGTCTCACAATATAAAATGTCACATCCAGTAAGTTAGGACACGACATCTTGAATTTTCGAGAACGAGCTTGCCTTTTATATAAAAATTCGTGTATTTCAAAAGGTTATTCAGTTAGTTAAGGTGAACGAGGAAAATCGAAACCCAGTAAGTTAGGGCACGTTTCCTCGAATTCCCAAACACCGAATATTGCCTTTACTTGGAAAAATCTTATTTCGAGGTAACAAAATGCCATACCCAGTAAGTTAGGGCACAACACCTCGTATCTCTGAGAATAAGCATTTTTCAAAACTCATGTCGCGATTTAAAAGAGTATTCCGTTATTTAGGTTAAAGGAGAAAAATCGAAACCCAATAAGTTAGGGCACGATTGTCTCGAATTACCAAATACGGAATATTACTTTTATGAAAGAATTATTATTGGGTTGGATATAATGATAATAAGAATAATATTAAAGTAAAGTAAACAATAATACTATATATAAATATATATATATGTATATAATAAAATACACACTACTATATAATAATAAATATAGAAATACAAAAAGCAAATATAATAAAATATTAAATTAAAGTAATAAAAAACAATACTATATATAAATATATATATACATAAAAATATACACTAATATATAATAGTAATAGTGATGGCAAAAATAATAAAAATATGAGTAATATTAATAATATATTAGAATACAAAAGTAAAGTAATAACAATAGGGGTGATAATAATAATAATACAAACAATAATACATATATATAATAATAGTAGTTAGAAATAAAAAATAATAAAAGTAACAATAATGATAGTAATAATATAAATAAATATGGAGAGGGCATATATAATATAATAATAATATAAATAATAATATATACATGAGAAATAATAATAATAATATAAATAATAGTAAAAATAATAAAATAATAAAATGAAGCTCTCAACTCTCTTTCTCCCTCTTTTCTAAATCCGACCGTTGGTCCGGCTTTGCTTCGGTCATGGACCCCCACGGGCCGCCATCGGCGCCACCGTACACGACGGCCGGACCTCAAAAAAACCTTTCTCGATAATGAAAATATGGGTAAGCTTCTTGCTTTTATTTTTACTTTCGTATAAAAAAAAATTGAAAGGAAAACAATAAACAAACAAAGAACTAAAGATAAGAATAGGCAAAAGAAACCTCTTTTGCGTTGATCTTTGATTAATCTCCAAAAACTAGCCTTTCCAAGAAACAAAAATAACCTTCTTTCCAAAAAAAACAAAAAAACACCTCCAAAAAACAAAAAAACCTCCTCCAAAACAAAGAACAATCCTTCTCCAAAAAACCAAAAACCCACCCCCTAAAAACAAAGTCTTGAATGGCTTTTATAGCCAAATTTTACAAGTGGAGTGGTTGAGGTGGTTTAGGTGGCCAAGGGTGGTGGAGTTGGTGGCCAAGGTGGGTGGCCAACAAAGGTGGTGGAGTAGGTGGCCAAGGTTTTTATTTATTTATTTATTTATTTATTTATTTATTTATTTATTTTTGTGTTTGGGTTGGGATTAGGTTGGGCCAAAATTGGGTTTGGGCTTGTAACTGGATAATAGGCTAGGTTTAATTCGGGTTTGGTTTTATTGGGTCCCGGGCAAAATTTGGGTCTTACATATGCTTCAACAGTTAAGGTAGAATCAAAAAGAACTCATGAACATCAAGATAGAAGCAAACTACCATGAACTTACCTTCAATTTTCTTCCCCAAGTGACCAAACATTCAAGAGCTTTCTCCTCTCCTTTCTCTTCTCTAACTTTTGGCTATGATGAACAAAGATGGACAAAACTTTGTTCTTTTCACCCCTTGTTCTTTTAATAAAATTTCATATTTCATCCATTTAATTCTTTAATACAAAAGATATGAAATGCCCATCATGGAACATTTACCTAAACCATTATCATGGAACATTTACCTAACCCATTATCATGGAATATTTACCTAATCCATTATCATGGAATATTTACCTAACCCATTATCAATTTGTACCATGAATTATGGATATCAAGTGCTCATATTGTCTACAACAACATGATGGCTGGCCACTTCATGTAAAATGGGAGGTTTGTCATGAATATCCTCCTATTTTGCACTCCTATTTATTTGGCCACTTCAATTTAACCTATAGCATTTTCAAACATTTTCACATAGGTTCTATTTCATAATTTCACCTCTTTTTTCTTATGGAACAAAAATTAACTAAAATTGCCGGGTTCTATCTTAAGCTTGGGCCTTCTAGAGGCCCACTAACATAATTAAACCTATGCCAACATTCACAGAATTCCCAAAAATTGGGGCGTTACAACTCTACCCTCCTTAAAGAAATTTCGTTCTCGAAATTTACCTGATCCAACTAGTTGAGGGTATTGTTGACGCATAGTCTCTTCTGATTCCCAAGTAGCTTCTTCCTTGCCATGATTACGCCAAAGTACTTTCACTAACGGGACAGATTTCCTTCTGAGAACCTTAACATCTCGAGCCAATATTTGCACAGGCTCCTCCTCAAAGGTCAAATCAGTCTAAACTTCAATTTTTGCAACTAGCAGGACATGAGCAGGGTCAACACGATAATGCCTTAATATGGAGACGTGAAAAACATCGTGAATCCTGTCTAACTCTGGAGGCAATTCCAACTGATAAGCCACTGGGCCTACTCGCTTCAAAACCCGATAAGGCCCAATGAACCGCGGACACAACTTGCCCTTCTTACCGAACCTTAATATCTTCTTCCAAGGAGAAACCTTTAAGAAGACCATATCACCTACTGAGTACTCAATCTCCTTACGCTTCAAATCTGCATACGACTTTTTCCTATCAGATGCTTCTTTTAACCGGTCCCTAATTATTCTGACCTTATCCTCAGTATCAGCTACCAACTCTGGTCCAAGAATTTGTCGCTCTCCTAGTTCAGTCCAACAACTAGGTGTACGACACCTTCGTCCATGCAGTGCTTCATACGGTGCCATTCGAATACTCGCCTGATAATTATGCAAATTCTGCCAACGGCAAGTAATCCTACCAACTACCTTAAAAATCAATCATGCATCCCCTCAACATGTCCTCCAGAATCTGAATAACCCTTCCCGATTGACCATCAGTCTGGGGATGGAAAGCCGTACTAAAATTCAATCGTGTCCCCAATGACTCATGCAACTTTTTCCAAAATCGAGATGTAAATCTGGGATCCCGGTCAGAAACAATCGAAATTGGGACTCCATGAAGTCGTACAATCTCCGCCACATACAGCTTGGCTAACTTTTGAAGCGAAAAGTCAGTACGTACAGGTATGAAATGGGCTGATTTGGTCAACCTATCCACAATCACCTACACCGAGTCTTTCTTTGATGGTGTCAAGGACAGCCCACTCCCAAAGTCTATGATTACCCTCTTCCACTTCCAAAGTGGTATCTTCACTGACTGTAACAGTCCAAAGGGTAATTGATGCTCAGCTTTCACTTGCTGGCATGTCAGACATTTCCCTACAAACTCTGTTACTTCTCGTTTAAGTCCAGGCCACCAGTACAATTCTTGTAAGTCGTGATACAACTTGTTCTCTCTAGGGTGCATGGCACAAAGTCCTCCATGAGCTTCCTTCAATATTGTCTGCCTCAAATTAGAGTCCTTCGGAACACAAATTCTTCCTCAGAAACACAGAACTCCTTCGCCATTTAACCCAAACTCAGAAGTTTCCCCTTCCTTAACTTGTTGGAAACGAGCGACCAAAGACTCATCGTTCAACTGCTTTTCCTTAATCTGATCCACTCAGGTTGGCCTCACTTGCAACTCAGCCAACAGACTTCCATCATCATACAGACTCAGACGAGCAAACATTGCTCTCAGATCAGATACAGCTCTACGACTTAGAGCATCGGCTACCATATTAGCCTTGCCTAGGTGATACTCGATCAAACAGTCATAATCCTTAAGTAACTCAATCCATCTTCTTTGACTAAGGTTCAGCTCCTTCTGAGTCAACAAATACTTAAGACTCTTATGGTCAGTGTATATAATACACCTTTCTCCGTACAAGTAATGTCTCCAAATCTTAAGTGCAAATATCACTGCTACCAACTCTAAATCATGAGTCAGATAGTTCCCCTCATGAGGCTTAAGCTGTCGTGATGCATATGCAACCACCTTACCCTCTTGCATTAACACGCAGCCCAAACCCACGTGTGATGCGTCACTGTACACACTAAAATCCTTCCCAGACTCTGGCTGAATCAACTCAGGTGCTTTAGTCAGAACTTTCTTCAACTTCTCAAAAGCTTCTTGCTGCTTCTTAGTCCATACAAATGGTACTCCTTTCCTTATGAGTTTTGTCAAAGGTGCTGCCATCACAGAAAAACCTTCCACAAACCTTCTGTAGTATCCTGCCAACCTTAGGAAACTTTAAATTTCCGATACCGTCATAGGTGGCTTCCACTCCAAAATTGCTTCAATCTTTCGAGGGTCCACCTTAATCCCTTCGGCAGAGACCACATGTCCCAAAAAGGTTACCTCCCTAAACCAAAATTCACACTTGCTGAACTTCGCGAAGAGTTCCTTCTCCCTTAACACTCGCAGCACTATACGGAGATGCTCATCATGTTTCGCTTCAGTTTCAGAATATACTAGGATATCATTAATAAAGACGACTACGAACTGATCTAAAAATGTTTGGAACACACGATTCATCAAATCCATAAACGCTGCAGGAGCGTTCGTCAGTCCAAATGGCATAACCAGAAACTCGTAATAACCATACTGAGTCCTGAATGCCGTCTTATGGATATCTGCCTCCTTGAATCTTAACTGATGATATCCATATCGAAGGTCGATCTTGGAAAATACAGAAGCTCCTCTAAGCTGGTCGAACAGATCATCAATCCTTGGCAGTGGATATTTATTCTTAATCGTCAATTTGTTCAACTAGCGATAATTAATGCACATCCGCATCGTACCATCCTTCTTTTTCACGAATAGCACCGGTGCTCCCCATTGAGACACGCTTGGCCTAATGAAGCCCCTATCCAACAACTCTTGAATTTGTGCCTTTAGCTCCACTAACTCCTTCGGTGCCATTCTATACAGTGCGATAGACACTGGTGTCGTTCTAGGCAACAAATCTATTCCAAACTCAACTTCTCGGTTCGGAGGCAATCCTGGAAGCTCCTCCAGAAAAACATCTTGGAACTCCTTTACGGTCCTAACCTTATCCACTGTCAGTCTCTCCTCTTCCGACTTACTTACAAATGCCAAATAGGCCTCACAACCTTTCCGAATCCACTTCTCGGCTCTTAATGCCGACACCACATTGGACAAATAATCCCTTCGCTCACCTATCACCATAACCTCCTCATCCTTTGTGGTCCTTAACACCATTCATTTAGCAGCACAATCCAGGGTCGCCTTATGCTTAACAAGCCAGTCCATTCCCAAAATGAGATCAAACTCTTTGAACGGTGACTCATCAGATCTCCAGGGAAAATCCAACATTGAGTTTCTAAGGGTACATCCCTATACAGTTTGTCTACCCTAACCGAGTGACCCAAAGGACTTAGTACAGATACCCCACTCACAATCTCCTCAGAGCAGTCCAAGTTGTCCATAATCCGTGCTGTGGCCTCTAACCAATATTCCGCCACATTCGAGGCTATACCAGACATGCCCCTAAAGATCTCTGCTCCGTTAGCCTGAAGTCGTTCAGAAATAGATCCCTAAACTCCATTGCCTGTACTTGCCCCGACAACCCTTTCCAGAACACGAAGCATTGCCTGTGACAGGGCATCATCCTCGGCATCGTGGTCATGAGACCCTACCTCTGTTGCCGGTGGTACTGGTGCATCCACCGTCGGCATATGTCTCGAAGACGAGATCTCGCTCGAGCACTTCCTCGGCTCCGTCCACGGCCTCTTGTGCTCATATCGTATTGTCTCGATTACGAATTTTTTTGCATCAATTAATATTCTAGTGTTTATTACAGATGTTTTATGAATCAGACAGTAGTTCAGAGTTTGTTTTCGCAGAATCGAAGTCTAGCTACAGTTTCAGTCTCTTATCAGATTTTCCTATGGTTTCAGTATCATCCTATCTAGAGTATCCTAGCAGGATTTCAGTACAGAGATAAGTCAGAAAAATATTCAGAAGAGTTCAGAGTAATACTTACAGGCTTGGGCCGGAGATTCGGAATGCCACCTTCTAAATATCTAAATTTTGAAAATCGCATTTTTCACAATCTTTATAATTTTTTTCTAAAATCTTTGTTTTTGTAAACCCATTCCACAGCCGAGTTGTTGCAACCTAGGCTCTGATACCACTAAATGTAGCACCCCAAACCTGGCCCAGACATTATGGCCGGATCTGACATGTCACATCGAAGCGTTCAAAACATTTTATATTGTTGATCGAGAAAAACTTACTTAGTGTTTTAAAAGATGATTATAGGTTAAAGTGGATGGAAGCTGTGCACCAGGTAGGAAACCGGAAAAGAGGAGGTGAGTCCATCAGACTGCTTAAGTACCAAGCTCTCTTCAGATTCAATCCTAGACATGCACACCGCCATTGCCACACCTTAACGTCATGTATATTTCTAGGAAACCAATTTGATTAAGTCCTTTTTAAGAAAAGTGATTAATTTTGGAAAATACTTTCATTGTGGAAGCTTTGCTTGTCATCGTGGTATTTTGAAATCAATTGTTGTTTTTGAACACGTGCCCTAAAGCTTTCCAACTTCAACAGTTAAAATAAGTAATACTTATCTTAGTAATACATATTAAAACCTTAAAAAATAATTAAGCGGCCTTATTACATTTAAAAACCCAAAACTTCAAACGTAAATAAAAGGATGTCCAGTTCACCAGAAGAAAATCAAACTTTCAGAACGGGTGGCCACTCCGAATTCCCTCACAGCTCCAAGCCCACTATGGTTGGGGATTACCTGCATGGATGAAAATAAAAAGGGTGAGTTTGGGGAAACTCAGTGTGTAAGGAAAACCCATTCAAAGCCCAAGTCAACTCAAGCCTATTGGGCCTAAGCCCATTCAGGTAACAGTGGTACTGGACCAGAGCCCTTTTCAGATTACAATAAACTGGGCCTTAGCCCCTTATTCAGATAATAGTATGGCCCATAGGCCCATTTCAAAATACATGCAACATCAATAACATATGCAAGCCCATTTGGGGAGCCTACTCAACCCACCAACCACTACACTCCACCCGTACCAGCCCTACACTCCATGTGGGGAATAGCTCAACCCACCCAGCCCAACACTCCACAGTTGCAGCCTTGCTGCCTAGTTAATAGTAAATTGAGGCAAAGCCTCCAGTACGTGGACAAGCCACTTTCAGTACTTCCTCCGTCAATATCCCAATCCCATGCATCAAATAATAACAACATGGCATGCAGTAAATAACAACAGTCAAACATGCATTTAGGTCAATTTAACCCTAGGGGTATTTCGGTAATTTATCTACTAGGGGTAAAACTATAAATTTTCCACTTTTAAAGGTATTTCAGTAATTTATCTATTTTAGGGTTTTTCATGCATATTCCTACTTTTCACATACTAACAGAATCACGTACCGAGGGTTCTTACCTAATTGGGCCCGTTGGCCCATCATTCCAATTTTGGCCCATTAAGCCCAAAAATATCGAGGGCATAGAAATCATGCAGTTTGCAGTCCAAATTTTGCTGCTTACCAAAAACATTAATCGATTTACCTCACGAGCATTCGCACACTCGCAAATCTACAAAATACCGGTTTTCGGCATTTCGGCTTTTCGACTTTTGCCGATCTAGAATAAGAAAGAGGGTGTTAGTTACACACCTGTTTGCGACGATATGCTGACGAGATCCACACACGAACTGCCTACAATTGGATTACTAACACATTAATCTAACTAGAAAGATCCAGAATTTAATTGGATTACTAAAACAAACTATCTAGAATTTAATTTATTTATTTTATAAAACTTAGAAAGATCCAACAAACACATACAAACCAAGTACATTTAGACTAGATTTACATTCAAATAACATAAAATGCCTATTTGTTTATGCTTAATTATGCTATTTACCGTATTAAGATAAACAAATAATTACCAAATTAAAAATTCTAATTATTAATCTAAATATTTTAAGCTAAATACTAGCTTTATATTCATCAAATCTTAATATTTATATGTAAAAATGTCAAAGAATAAAAATATAACACTCGATTAGATTTCACAAGTTTTAAAAATTGAAGTTTCGAAATCCCTTACAGAATAAAATAGATTTTAGCGGTACAAGTTGAGAGAAAAATACAAGATAGTTCATTATGCGGTTAGACCTAATTTTAATCATAATATTATATATATTTATATATATATTTGTAAGTTCAAATTCACACAAGCGCTTTTAAATAAAAAAACAAAAAAACAAAAATCCCATTGAAATCATATTTTAACATAAAATCACAGATATCGGGCATCCTAGTGCTTGGTCATTGTGCTAGAAGAAACAGAATGCACTTCGGAATTCGGATTAAAATTTGTCTGACATCCCGCACCTTGGTGCCAGGCAGGTGTATTATTAGAGGAACTGGAGGGCATCCTTGTCCGAACTGTTCTTCTCATTTGATCTCCCCATCTCATTTTCTTGATCCCTTTCTTCAATAGAAAGCTTCATGGTTCTTCAAACCATAAATCATTATAAAAATAAACTCTAAACTTTCTTTGGTTGGATGGGAAAATAAAAGGGATGAGAAGAGAGAGTGAAAAAATAAAAAGAAAAGAAAATTTTGTTGTGCTTGTTTAGAAAAAAAAAGTGAAAAAAAAGAAAAAAAGAGATATAATCATTTTCCTTCCTAATATGTAAAAATAAATCTTTTTGAATTAAAAAGATGAAAAGAGAAAAAAATAAAATAATAGTATATGTTAGTTTAAAATTATGTAATTTTTAAATATTTTATTTTCTTTCCTTTCATTTTTCAACTCTACTAACTCTACCAAGACACTTATAGAAAAAAATATATATTTTTCTTCCTTCTAATTTTTTACCCCTTCAATTTTTCATCCTTACAATTTTCTTTTACCTTTATCAAGCAAAATCTTAAGTATTCCACTTACTCCAGTGTCAAAACCTAATAATTAAACATTTAAATCATTAAATCTAATGGTTATGCAACTTATGGGGGAGTGAAGGATTGTGAAATGGAATAATTTAAAGTGAAATAATTTAGTTGTAAAGTGAAATAATTTAAACCCTTAATCGAAAATTAAGAGTCAATTAGATCCTTTGAATTGGCATTTTTGCTAAGGCCCTGATGGAAGGTGACATGAAAATTTTCATGACGTCGCGGCTGACGTGCAGGGCTTAATTGATTTTTCATCATTTTATAAGAGTTTAATTAATTTTTTAAAAAATATTTTAAGAAGGCTTAATTAATTTTTAGAGATTATATAAAAATTTTCAGAATTTATAAAAAATTAAAATATTTTAGAAATTATAGAACATTATATAAAAATAATTAAAAATAAAATATTAAAATTATTATAAAAATTTAGCATAAAAGTGATTAAAATATTATAATTATTTTGAAAATTATAGGAAACCTATAAAAAAATTAAATATAATAAAGTTTTAAAAAACTATAAAAACTTTTAAATATTATAAAGTATTATTAATATGTTATGAAAAATGAAAATATTAAATAAATATTATCAAAATTTAGAAATGATAAAAAAATTATATAGAAATATTTGAAGTGATAAAAATCTATAAAAACTTCTAAAAACTTATTGAAAATATAAAAGTTTGTAAACATTTTAAAATATATATATAAGAAAATCATAGGATTTTTTTTATTTTAAAGATTTAGATTAGAATTTAATGGGGAGTTTGAAGAATTATGATAATCAAACTTGGATGGGGTGTCACGTAAAGGGTTCGTGAGATAATGGATTTAGTATTTGGTGATTTAAAATAAGTCATGAGTAATTATTTTAGTTGAGGAAAGATGGTCAATGGACCTTATAAGGATGCTTTACGATATAATATAAGACATCATACGTGGAATAACAAAAAGGACTAGTAATTTGTATTAAAAGTTTTACAAATTATTAGAAATTACTAAAATATAAAAAAATTAGAAAATTTTAAAAAATATATAAATTATTAATTGTTATTAAATGTTATAAAATTTTAAAATGACTAATCCTTTTATAATTTTTAAAAACTTTAAATAATCCCTTAAAACCAATTAAGCCCTCTAAATATAATTAAAAAATCAATTAAACTGTAACAGTCCGATTTTGACCCTAGTTGGAATAGTGGTTTCGGGACCACAAATTTGAGTTAGAAAAGTATTTTAATATTATTTTTTGTGCCTATTATAAGTGAATTGACATGTGTGAAAGTCTCGTGTGAAAATTTAACTGTTTGTGTGCTTAATTTGCAAAAAGGATTTAATCCCATAGAATGTAAAAGCTGTGTGCTAGATGTTAAAAGTGCCCATTTGACTTGGCTTTATAATTATGAGGTCCTTATGTGGTTATTTGACTATTGGAAGTTTGAATGGACATAAAAGGACATGTTTAGGTGAATGAATAATTTTATAACAAGGGGCAAAATGGTCATTTAGTTAATATGTTAATATTAATAAAACAAAAACAAGAAAAACTTGTTAATTTATGTGTTCATCCATCGAAATTGAAAAGAAAATAAAAGAGAACCTAGGGTTCGGCCTTGGTTTCCTTTGATTTAGGTATGTATTTTGATCGATTTTTGATAACTTCTATGTTTTTGTAATAGTTGCTTCGTATACTATCAAGACCATGTCTCAATATCTTATTTTGTTGATGATTTTGAAATGTGCCATAGATGAATTCATGAGCTTGGTGATGTTATTGTTGAAATATGAAAGCTTGATGTTGGGTTTACATGTTTTGTCTTCGAATTTTTGATGAATTTGAGTAATTTGGGCTAAATTGTTGAAATGTTATTTTGAGAGACTAAAATGTGAAATAAATGAAATGTATGAACTTTTATGAGAGATATGAAAATTCGGCTAAACTTGTGTATAAGAAAATTATGTGTATTTTGTGATTTTGTGAATTAGAGACTAAAGTGTCGAAATGTGAAAACGTGAGGGCTAGTTTGCAAAATGTGTCTATGGATTGTTTTGAATGATTTGGTGAATAAAAGGGTTAATTTTTGAATAAATATAGATCAAGAAAAGAGGAATTCAGACTTAGACCGAGGGAAGTCGAAGATTGTAGAGTAAACAGTCCAAGTTGACAATTCCGAGTACGAGATAAGTTCGTACATAGAACATGATGTTGTAAGTATATATTGCTGTTTTGATTATACAGAAATGTATATATAATTGAGATGGACTAATTTGATGATAAACCAATGGTATTTGGCACGAAGTGTGTGAGTTAATTTAGCTTCGGCTATATGAGGCATTAAGTGTGCGATACTGAAATAGCTCCGGTTAATTGAGATGGCACTAAGTGTGCAAAATTATTATAGCTTCGTCTAATCTTTAAAGCACTAAGTGAGCAGATGTTTAAAGCATTGGTGATATTAAAAAAATCTTAAAATATTCGAACAAGAGGTGAGAATGAAAATGAATAAATGCGGGAATGTTCAGGTAAGTATAATACCTATGTGGTAGATGGTATAATTCCTATTGAATTTGGTACAAACATATGGATGATGTTGGCATGGACTTGATGAATGAGTTGAGAATATATATAATTACTTATGGGTTGATGTTTCATATTTTATATACTGTTGATGTTTTTGGTACGAGCTTACTAAGCTTTTGAAAGATTACTTTGTGTATGTTTGTATTGTTTTATAGATATTGACGCTACTGCAAACTCGGGGATTGTTAAGGATCATTACCACAATATCGAACCTCATTTTGGTATTTTGAAATTGAATATTTTGAAGTATGGCATGTATAGGCTAGTAGTTGTGGGATTAAGTTTTGTGACGTATATATTCAGCCATGTGATTTGGCTAGTTTATGTTTGAACTTATAGTTTGATAATGGTATATAATATGTGATGCCAATGTTCAATTTGGTTGTTTTGGTTGGTTAAAAAAGATGGTAAATTGGCAAGTTGGTAAGTTTATAGCATATGTTTGAATGATGTATCGATCATCTGGTTAGGTATGATGTTAGTTTAAGTTTTGGTATGAATTGAGTGATGAATTGAGAATGGAAATGATTGGTAATGTTTTAGCATAAATTATGTATGATTTGGTATAGATATTGGTTGAAAAGGTTGAGCAAATATGCTTATTTCTTTTCTTGTAGATTGACCCATTTTTGGGTGGTAAATTGGTTATTCAAACGGCCTATTTTTGTCCACACGGACAGAGACACGAGCGTGTGTCTCAGCCATGTGTGACACAGGGCTATGTTGCACGGTCGTGTGTCCCCTAGGGTATCCTATAATTGTAAGTCAGGCCTGAGCATGACCAAAGCACACCAGTGTATGGCTAGCCGTGTGGCCCAAGTCAGACTCGACCACGGCCAAGGCATACGGGTGTGTCTTGTGGCCATGTGCGCAACTCAGTAGCTATGCCTTGTTTTGCCACGGCTTAGACACACGGGCATGTCTGAGACCGTCTGAGGCACACGACCTCTTCATATGGGCGTGTGACCTTTTAAAAGTTGAAAATTTTTATAAGTTCTAAAACTTTCATATGTTATCAAATTGATTCTGAAAGCATGTTTTAGACTTTGTATGATCGTTTTAAGTTCACGTTGAATATAAATGATCTATGTTTATTGAAATGAAAGGATATTTGACATTTGATGGTTCTGATCTGTGTTATGAGTTTGGTAATACCTCTTAACCTATTCTAGCGACGGTTATGGGTTAGGGGTGTTACATTTAATTGGTATCAGAGCTATGGTTTAGTCGGTTCTAGGACTACTATAGCGTTTGTGAGTTTAACTATACATGCCATATTTATGAACTGCGATAGTGTGATGAATCCTCACATTGAAATGTGCTTTTATATAGCAAATGGATCCCAAAAGAGCCGTAACAGACGATGTTGAAAGCAATGTGTCTACTCCCACGTAAGGGAGGTGCAAGCTGATTCTCAACCGGTTACGAGTAGTCATGATGGTGAGGCTAAACAAGCCTTTTATCAGATGATGAATGATTGGTTCACCCAATATATTAAAACCAATCTGGCTGTACAACAACCTTCACCCCCGGTTAATCCTCCTCAAGCTCTGATTCTGCCACCAGTGAATCAGGATTAGTTAAGAAGACCACCAGTCGATAAGATTAGAAAATATGGTGCTGAAAAGTTTCGAGCTACAACGAGCGATGATGCTGAAAAAGTTGAGTTCTGGTTAGAGAATACGATAAGAGTGTTTGATGAATTGTCTTTGAGTCCAGAAGAATGCTTTTGAGAGATATGGCGTACCATTGGTGGAAGACTTTGGCATCTGTGGTTCCGAGTGAACGAGTTACTTGGGATTTCTTTCAAACTAAATTCTGGAAGAAATATATCAGTCAAAGATTCATTGATCAGAAACACAAAGAGTTTCTCAAGCTTAAACAAGGCCGTATGTCTGTCACAGAATACAAGCGGGAATTTGTAAGGTTGAGTCAGTATGCCCAAGAATATGTATCTTCAGAAGCAATAATGTACAAAAGATTTAAAGATGGTTTGAACGAGGATATTCGTATGTTAGTTGGGATTCTGGAAATCAAAGAATTCGTTATACTTATGGAACGAGCATGTAAAGCTGAAGATATTGGAAAATAGAAAAGAAAAGTTGATTTTGAAGCTAGAAAGGTACGAAAGAGATCATCAGGCAAATCATTTCAATTTGGATCAAAGAACTTTAGAGATGATCGCAGTCATTTAAAGACTAGTGTAGGACACTCGAATAGAGATCGTGTTAGATCACAATCAAATTTCAAATCTTTAACTACATCTATTGCCAGTGTTGATAATGCAAAGAATGAAAAGCCTGAGTGTGATCAATGTGGAAGACAACATTTCAGAGAATGCTAGGGAAAAATAAATAGCTGAGCTTGTTATAGTTGTGGTTCAAGAAATCATTCTATAAAAGATTGCCCAGATTTAGTTGAAAATGATAATCTTCAGAATTCGAGGCAGGTTGGTAATGCTTCTCGTGGTAGACCTCGCAGAAATTTGGGAAATATAAGCAGTAGTCAAAGAGGAACAAAAGACACAGCTGTTAGATCTAAGGCTCGTGCACCTGCCAGAGCCTATGCTATCCGAGCTTGCGAGGAAGCTTTATCGCCAGATGTGATTACAGGTACATTTACTCTTTATGATAATTATATGATTGCTTTGATATATCCTAGACCGACACATTCGTATATATGTATGAACTTAGTGAACAGTAAGATTTTGCCTGTAGAATCTATTGAATTTGTAATTAGAGTTTCGAACCCCTTAGGCAGATGTGTTCTGGTTGATAAAGTATGCAAGAATTGTCCTTGAATGTTTCGAGACACTTGTTTTTGGCTAATCTGATGTTGTTACCTTTTGATGAATTTGATGTAATTTTGGGTATGGATTGGTTAACTTTGCATGATGCTGCGGTGAACTGCAAATGGAAAATTATTGATTTGAGATGCAAAAATAATGAAATAATCAGAATTGAACCTAGTGTTTTGAATGGATTGCCTGCTGTAATATCTTCGATGAAAGCTTTAAGTATTGTAAGAAAGAGTTGTGAATCTAATTTTGCATATGTGATTGATTTGGGAGTGTCAGAAAAGAAAGTTGAATCAGTGCCTATTGTGTGTGAGTTCTCTGATGTATTTCCTGAAAAACTTCCGGGATTACGTCCGATTAGAGAGGTAGAATTTGGTATTCAATTGGTACCTGGTACTACTTCGATTTCAATAGCTCTGTACAGAATGGCTCCGACCGAGCTAAAAGAATTAAAGTCTCTGTTGCAAGAGTTAACCGATAAAGGATTTCCCAGACCGAGTTTCTCACCTTGGGGTGCTCTGGTTCTATTTGTGAAAAAGAAAGATGGTATGATGAGAATGTGTATCGATTATCGTCAGTTGAATAAAGTGACTATCAAGAATAAATATCCTCTACCCCGAATTGATGATTTGTTTGATTAGTTGAAAGGAGCTGCTGTGTTTTCAAAAATAGATTTGAGATCAGGCTATTATTAGTTGCGAGTGAAAGACTCAAATATTCCAAAAACTGCTTTCAAAATGAGGTACAGCCATTATGAATTCTTAGTTATGCTTTCGGATTGACTAATGCACCCGCTATCTTTATGGATTTGATGAATAGAATTTTCAGACCGTATTTAGATTAATTTGTTGTCGTATTTATTGATGACATATTGATTTATTCACGTGATGAATCCGAACATGCTGAGCATTTTGAGATTAGTGCTACAAATTTTTCGAGATAAACAGTTGTATGGGAAATTCAATAAATGTGAGTTCTGGTTATGAGAAGTTGTTTCCTGGGTCATATTGTATCAGCATCTAGTATCCGAGTTGATCCGAGCAAAATTTTAGCTATTCTGGATTGGGAACCTCTGAGAAATGTCTCTGAAGTCTGAAGTTTTCTAGGACTTGCTGGTTATTATAGAAGATTCATGAAAGGTTTTTCGATGATTGCGAGTCTGTTAACAAAATTGCTACAGAAAGATATCAAGTTTGAGTGGTCCGAAAAGTGTCAAAACAACTTTGATCAGTTGAAAACCTTGTTGACTGAAGCTTCGATATTGGTACAACCTGAATCGGGTAAAGAATTTGTGATCTACAATGATGCTTCATTGATTGGTTTGGGATGTGTTTTGATGCAAGAAGACAAAGTCATTGCTTATGCTTAGAGACAATTGAAGCCGCACGAAAAGAACTATCCGACGTACGATCTTGAATTAGCTGCGATTGTGTTTGCTCTAAATATTTGGTGTCATTACTTGTTCGGTGAGAAGTGTCACCTATACTCTGATCATAAGAGTTTGAAGTATTTGATGACTCAGAAAGATCTGAATTTGTGATAGAAAAATGGCTAGAACTGCTAAAAGATTATGAACTTATGATTGATTATCATCCGGGAAAAGCTAATGTTGTTGCTGATGCCTTGAGTCGAAAATTGTTGTTTGCTTTGCATGCGATGAATACTCATTTGGTTTTATTAGGTGATGGTTTAGTTTTAGCTGAATTAAAAGCAAGACCTTTGTTCTTACAGTAGATTATCGAAGCTTAGAAGATTGATAATGAAATTTTAGCTAAACGAGCTCAGTGTGACGTAGAGTTTGATTCAGAATTCAAAGTTGACAAAGATGATTGTTTGAGATTTCGAGATCAAATTTGTGCTTCGAGAAATCCAAAATTAATTCAAATGATTTTGAGTGAAGCTCACAGTAGTCGTTTATCTGTGCATCCGGATAGTATGAAAATGTATAATGATCTGAAACAACATTATTGGTGGTCCGAAATGAAAAGAGATATCTCTGAATTTGTTTCTAAATGTTTGATCTGTCAGCAAGTTAAAGCAGAACATCAAGTTCCATCGGGATTGTTACAACCGATTATGGTTCCAGAGTGGAAATGGGATCGAGTGACCATGGACTTTGTTTTGGGTTTGCCCCTGTCTCCGAGGAAGAAAGATGCAATTTGGGTTATAGTTTATCGTTTGACGAAATCAGCTCATTTTATTCCTGTACGATCCGATTACTCACTTGATAAATTAGCTAAGTTATATATTTCTGATATTGTGAGATTGCATGGTGTGCCATTGTCTATAGTGTCAGACAGAGATCCAAGATTCACATCACGATTCTGGAAGAAGTTACAAGATGCTATGGGTACTAAATTGCACTTCTTTACTGCTTTTCATCTGCAAACTGACGGTCAATCCGAACAGATTATTCATATACTCGAGGACATGTTGAGATGTTGCATTCTTGAGTTTCAAGGTATATGGGAATAATATCTGCCCTTGATTGAATTCGCTTATAATAATTGTTTTCAATCGAGCATTAAAATGGCACCATACAAAGCTTTATATGGTTGCAAATGTCGTACACCTTTTTCTTGGATTGAGCTCAGTGAAAATAAGATTCACAGAATTGATTTGATAAAAGAAATCGAACAGAAAGTAAAAGTAATCCGAGATAGTTTGAAAGCAGCTTTCAATCACCAGAAATCTTATGCGGATCTAAAAAAAACATATTAAGATTGAGATCGGTGACAAAGTGTTTTTGAAGGTGTCTCTATGGAAGAAATTACTTCATTTCGGTAGAAAAGGCAAATTGAGTCTGAGGTTCATTGGGTCATATGAGATTATCGAGCATATTGGGCAGGTAGCTTATAGATTGTTATTGCCACTAGAGTTAGAAAAGATTCATAATGTATTTCAAGTGTTAATGCTTTGACGATATAGATCCAATCCTTCACATGTGATTCCTCTGTCTAAAATTGAAATTCAGCCTGATATGACTTACGAAGAAAAGTCGATCTGTATCTTAGCTCGCGAAGTTAAAGAACTGTGAAATAAGAAAATTTTGTTAGTAAAAGTGATGTGGCATCGACACGATGTTGAAGAGGCCACGTGGGAGCCTGAAGATGTTATGAGGCAGCAATATTTGAATCTGCTTAACGGTAAGATTTTCGGGGACGAAAATCCCTAAAGAAGGGAGAATTGTAACAATCTGATTTTGACCCTAGTCAAAATAGCTGTTTCGAGACCACAAATTTGAGTTATAAAAATATTTTAATATTATTTTCTATGCCTATTATAAGTGAATTGACAAGTGTGAAAGTCTCGTGTGAAAATTTAACTGTTTGTGTGCTTAATTTGCAAAAAGGAATTAATCGCGTAGAATGTAAAAGCTATGTGGTAGATGTTAAAAGTTCCTATTTGACTTGGCTTTATAATTATGAGGTCCTTATGTGGTTATTTGACTATTGGAAGTTTGAATGGGTGAATGAATAATTTTATAACAAGGGGCAAAATGGTCATTTAGTTAATATGTTAATATTAATAAAAGAAAAACAAGAAAAAACATGTTAATTTATGTGTTCATCCACCGAAATTGAAAAGAAAATAAAAGAGAAAATCTTACCTAGGGTTCGGCCTTGGTTTCCTTTGATTTAGGTATGTATTTTGATCGGTTTGCGATAATTTCTATGTTTTTGTAATAGTTGCTTCGTATACTATCAAGCCCATGTCTCAATTTCTGATTTTGTTATTGACTTTGAAATATGCCATGGATGAATGCATGAGCTTGGTGATGTTATATGTTGAAATATGAAAGCTTGATGTTGGGTATACATGTTTTGTATTTGAATTTTTGATGAATTTGAGTAATTTAGGCTAAATTGTAGAAATGTTATTTTGAGGGACTAAAATGTGAAATAAATTAAATGTATGGACTTGTATGAGAGATATGAAAATTCGGCTAAACTTGTGTATAAGCAAATTATATGTATTTTGTGATTTTGTGAATTAGAGACTAAAGTGTCGAAATGTGAAAATGTGAGGGCTAGTTTGCAAAATGCCCTAAATATGTGTCTATGGATTGTTTTGAATGATTTGGTGAATAAAAGGGTTAATTTTTGAATAAATATAGATCAAGAAAAGAGGAATTTGGACTTAGACCGAGGGAAGTCGAAGATTGTAGAGTAAACACTCCAAGTTAACAATTTCGAGTACGAGGTAAGTTCGTACATAGAACATGATGTTGTAAGTATATATCGTTGTTTTGATTATACATAAATGTATATATAATTGAGTTGGACTAATTCGATGATAAACCAATGGTATTTGGCACTAAGTGTGCGATACCGAAATAGCTTCGGTTAATTGAGATGGCACTAAGTGTGCAAAATTATTATAGCTTCGGCTAATCTTTAAAGCACTAAGTGTGTGGATGTTTAAAGCATTGGTGATATTCGGAAAATTTTAAAATATGCGAACAAGAGGTGAGAATGAAAATGAATGAATACAGGAATGTTCAGGTAAGTATAATACCTATGTGGTAGACGGTATAATGCCTAAAAAGTTTATTGAATTTGGTACAAACATATAGATGATGTTGGCATGGACTTGATGAATGAGTTAAGAATATATATAAGTACTTATGGGTTGATGTTTCATATTTTATATAGTTGAAGTTTTTGGTACGAGCTTACTAAGCTTTTGAAAGCTTACTTTGTGTATGTTTGTATTGTTTTATAGATATCGGCGCTACTACAAACTCAGGGATCGTCAAGGATCGCCACCACAGTATCGAACCTCATTGTGGTATTTTGAAATTGTATACTTTGAAATATGGTATGTATAGGCTAGTAGTTGTGGGATTATGTTTTGTTATGTATATATTTAGCCATGTGATTTGGCTAGTTTATGTTTGAACTTATAGTTTGATAATGGCATATAATATGAGATGCGAATGTTCAATTTGTTATGTTTTGGTTGGTTAAAAGAGATAGTAAATTGGCAAGTTTGGTAAGTTCATAGCATATGTTTGAATGATGTATCGATCATTTGGTTAGGTATGATGTTAGTTTAAGTTTTGGTATGAATTGAGTGATGAATTGAGAATGGAAATGATTGGTAATGTTCTGACATAAATTATATATGATTTGGTATAGATATTGGTTGAAAAGGTTGAGCAAATATGCTTATTTCTTTGCTTGTAGGTTGACCCATTTTTGGGTGGCAAATTGGTTATTCAAATGACTTATTTTTGTCCACACAGGCAGAGACACGGACGTGTATCTCAACCGTGTGCGACACACGGCTATGTTACACAGTCATGTGTCCCTTGGGGTACCTATAACTATAAGTCAGGCCCGAACATGACCAAAGCACACGAGCATGTGGCTAGCCGTATGGCCCAAGTCAGGCTCGACCACGGCCAAGGCACAAGGGTGTGTCTTGTGGCCGTGTAGGCAACCCAATAGCTATGCCCTGTTTTGTCACGGCTTAGTCACACGGGCGTGTCTAAGACCATGTGAGGCACACGGGCATGTGACCTTTTAAAAGTTGAAATTTTTTATAAGTTCTGAAACTTTCATATGTTATTGAATTGATTCTGAAAGCATGTTTTAGACTTCATATGATCTTTTTAAGTTCACGTTGAATATGAATGATCTATGTTTATTGAAATGAAAGGATATTTGACATTTGATGGTTCTGATCTGTGTTATGAGCCCGGTAATGCCTCTTAACCTATTCCCGCAACGGTTAAGGGTTAGGGGTGTTACATAAGCCCTCGTAAAAAAAAATTCTATTAAGAACACGTCATCAAAAATTTCATGTAAACCGCTACATCAATATTTAACAGTTAGTTAGGGGCCTTAACGGAAATAACACTTCGAAGAACCCTGTAACATCCTATACCCAATTCAGTCACCGTCTCGAGCTATAAGGTATTACAACTATAAAACTTTAACATAATTCATATTTTAAATCAAACATAACTAAAATAATTCATGAATAATCATTATCATGCTTTTGAAACAATTTGGGACCTAAATCGAGCTTAGGGAACATTTAAAACAATTTGAGACCAAATTTGGATTAAATTGAAACTTTTAAGAAATTTTAAGTGAAAAGTGAAAACAGGGATCACAAGGTCATCTGCAAGAGACCTGCCCGTGTGGCCCCAAACATGGTTGTGTGGCTACCTTACACACCTGTATGGCTACCCTTACATGCCCTTGTGCTCAAATTTTGTAACTAATTGTGCTCGTGTGAAATAGGGTCACACTACCATGTTACCCGGCCATGTAACTCACTGTGCCCATGTATCTTAGGGTCATATGGTTGTATCCCCAAGCTATGTAACTCACTGTGCCTGTGTGAACCAACCTGTAATGGAAAACACACGGCCGTGTAAGTAGGTCGTGTGTACCTAAAAATGGCTTAAATATCAAGGCAACTTTTACATATTACTTAGGTAACAAACCACACCTAAAACCAAACATTTGTATACCTCCAAATACATTCAAACAAGTTTAAAACACTGCAAAACACACAACTTAAGAGCCAAACCAATATGCCCTCATTGACACCCCAAGTCAAAAATTAAACCAAAACCATTTTTCATAGCTCAAAAATTTCATTCATTATATCCATTGAAGCATAATGAACAATCCTAAATACCATTTCAACACGAAAATTTCCACACATTACCAAAAGGGTCAAATTGACAATACATATAACAAGTTTACACATAAAGGCATTTACAACCAAAATACCAAAACATTTCCAACCTTAACAAGATAACATCCTATATATGTTCCATTCATAATCAAGTCAAAATTAACGAATAACTACCGATTAAGGTGCTAGAGAGTGTGATCTCCAATGACTTCCAATCAACAACAAAAGTTAACAACTTACAAAGACATACAACCAAACAAAGTAAGCTTTCATACAGATTAGTAAGTTTATAAAGAACCATCACATAATATTATTTTACTTAATTGTAAAACATACAAAGCATGAAACTAAAACAATTTTCGAATATACCAAAATTTCAACTTTCCCAAACATTTAGGCCTGGAAAATTCTTATGATAAATAGACCACATGATAAAGAATCATAACTCAAGATATCATTTCTAATGACATCCCATTTTAGGTAATAAAGAGGATAACACTCATTCAAGTTAACTTTCGAACTTTAACTAACTCACGATGCTACTCACACAAGCTTCAGAGAATTTGTAACACATGCAGGATCTTAAGTCATTGGCCTGGTATTTATCACTGATACATGGTACCTGCTAAATGAACATCGTCTCAAGGCCTGACAATTAAACATCGGCTCACAGCCTATTAGATAAATTACCGGCTCATAGCCTGCTAATAAGAATATACTCAAAACTTGCTAAATAGTCATCGATTCAAAGCCTGCTAAATAATCATACACTCACTATATATATTTATTATTTATTTTCTAATCATTCAGTACATAATAATAACATTAAATCTAATTATAATAAATCATGTAATAGGTAAAAACCATTATAAATATAGAAATAGTAATTCAAACTTACCTGTAACGCCCTGAATTTGGTCTTAGAAGGAATAAGCCTTGAGCATGGGAACAGCTAGGAGACTACACGTAGGTATTTAGTTGTGTAAGAAAATGGCATAAAGGCATGCTAGCTTTAGTGGTTAAGTGTCCTGAAAAGTGTTGGAGAAGTCCTGGGTTCAAACCTGAGCTTTAGCAGAAATTTTAATTTTAAGTGAATAAGGCCCTTGGTTCTGGATAGTAGGCTTCTTATATTAAATTAGGTGATATATGATACAAAGAGAGTTGTGGTGTAGTGGTAGTAGTGCCGTGTTGTGTTTCTAAGGAGTTTGGAGGTTCGAGTCAGTCTTTGTAGAAAGGAGTATTTATTTTACTTCTTTGCTGCATGAGAAGTGGAGTCTGACTAGAACTCTGCAAGTTGGAATTTAAATAGGTCATGGAAAAAATCAAGGAGGATTTCGTGGAGAGAATTGTGGAAGGATAAAGGGAGAGATATTTGGAGAAAATTAAGGAGTTGAGTGAGAAGGGGAGTGTGTGCCAAATTTGGTCTCTAGCTTTAAGGAAATTCGGCTTTGGGAAAATGATAAGGGCTGTGCACGTTTTGGGGTTCCAGGTTTTTTGCTTCATTTTTGGTTTTGCTTTGGTTTTCTTCTGCTAATATACCGATTACTACTGGGGACTCTGGTTTTCAGCTTCTGTTTTGCTTTATTTTTCTTCTTTTGGCCGAATATACTATTTTATTTCAGTATCATCTATTCCTCCATTTCTCTTTTCTCTTCTTGGTGAGGTAACCGAACACCCTGATATTTTCTTTCCTTTCCAGTCACTCCTCTTATCATCTCCTCTCCCACCATATTATTTTTCTTCTAGATTTTTGCCTCTAACCAATTGTTCTTTCCCCATTCTTCTCTCAGATATTTTCTTCTTTTTTGATTTGGAATACTGATGGTACTCGACCTTCTTTTCTCTCCTTATTCTTGATCGATTGCTTCCATACATTGCTTGTAACGCCCGAAAAATATATGATCTTTAATTTTGTATGGTTTGGCCCAAATTGCATGTTTGGTGGGGTGGCTAAGTGATTTGGGCGTGTTTGGGAAGTCCTGGGTTCAAGCTCCAGCTTTTGCAGAATTTTTGTTTTTGCTCTTAAAAGAACCTAGACACTGGCATCTAGGCTTTATGAAAATTCATGTTTGATTGATGACACAAAAAGCCTTGTGGCTTGGTGGTAAGTGGCGTGATTTGGCAACTGTGAAGGTTGGGGTTCGAATCCCATGGCAGGCAAGGGATGATTATTTTGCTACTTGAGACGGCAAAAGTTTGAAGTGGTTTCGAACTCTGCTATGTGAGAGTTTGAACTGGTATTGGTGTTGTTATGGAGGATACCAGGGAGGGATAAGGGGAGAGATTCAAGGAGATTTTCAAGGAGTTTGAAGTGTGAGAGGAGTGTAGCCGAAATTAAGAGTTGTGGGTACCTATTCGGTCATGCCACTTAGTGCCAAATAGGTTTTGTTCATTTGAGTTTTGGCATTTGCTTCTTCTCTTTTTTTGTTTTGTGCAATTTTGGTAGTTGTGGCATATTTTGGCCATTCGGGTTTTTTTCTTTTCAACTGTAGTTCTCGGTTGTTTTGCAGAAGACAAGAAAACAAGTGCCAAACCCTTTTGTGGAGACCTTTCCCTTTCTTCTTCATAATTCCCTTTATGCCGAATTGGTATTCTTCTCCTCCCTTCTAAATCGATTACCTTAGGCCATCAATCCTCCTCTTAGTGCCTCATCGATTATTGCTTTCTCAAATACCCCAATAGCCTTACTTCTCTTTACACTTTTCTTTGGCCAAACCCTGCTATCAAACTTAGCATTCTCTTTGCTGAAACTTCTTTCCCCTTTCTTCAAACACTTCCCTATTTCTTTTATTCATCTTTTAAATCTCTGTGTTACCCGAATAGTTTGATTAGGCGAATTCTATGTTTCTCTGCTAGTGGTAAGTATATCGTGTAGTGGCTATCAACCCTGTTTCTTTTATTATTTCTCTAGAGCCTAATACCCCTTTTCTCTTAACTCTGTATTTGTCAAGTGGTGACTTCTTTTTCTATGATGCATGTTCGTGGGTTCCAAATATCACTAGAAAACGAAGGACATAGAACGTTCTTGAGCCATCGAAACCTTGTCTTCCAATACTTGGGTAGGCTGGTTATTCCTTGTTCTTAAAAGTGTTATCTTTAGGGGTGTAGATTATTTTTTTCATTAGTTCTATCATTAATCTGTCGTGCATGCAGTTAAGTGCCAAGATCTGAGAGATCAACCCTTACTAATCTAGACACAGTTGGCCACCTTCTTTTCGATCAAGGCTTTAGACTCGTATGGGATTCTCTCACTTTCGCAAATCGAGGTGTATAACTGTACACTATTCTATTACTAAATAAAAGCCAAAAGGTGCGTATTCACACCACTATGTTACTCTGAATCGGCAAAAGTCGAAAAGCTTTGAGGCCTCCCGAGTGTGCGAATGCTCGTGTGGTAAACTGAGCAACAAATCATGGGCGACAGACTATAAAGGCCGCCATGAGCGTTCTCATGGGCTTGGCCAATTACGGGCCTTTTTAGGCTGAGATGAGTCGTGTGGGCCCAATGGGCTTGTGGGCCACACACGGAAAAAATTTGTGGTAAGTGGAAAATAATAAAGTGAGCTATGGTGAAACGCATAGTCGCAGTTGAATTTGGGATAATTGGGCCACACGAACGTGTGGGCCTACTTGGGCCGAGTGATGGGTTTTGGGCCCATATACACCGCTTTGGCATATTGGCTACTTGAGTTGCTCGAGGTGACAATAGACTTTTCGATAAGTTGTAACACCCCGAACCCGAGACCGACACCGGAGTCGAACACGAGGTGTTAACAGACTTTAAACCCCTTATAAAAAATATTTCCCAGACACTGCCAATCTGCGTACTAGTCGCTTTAAAAATAATATCTTGAGTTTCACAACTCGAAAATCAGTTTCGTGATTTTTCCCTGAAAATAGACTCATATTCCCATCTACATATTTTTTTCTAGAATTTTTGGTCAGGCCAATTAGTACAGTTTATTAGTCAAAGTGTCCCATGTTACAGGGATCGACTACCCTGACCTTTGCGTATTACGACTTGGATATCTCCTTGTACAGGGCTCCAATACTGATGCCGTTTGTTTCTATAGAAACTAGACTAAGAGAGGAATCTATAAATATATGATATGACGCCTAATTATCTCTGGTTAATTTATAATGAATTTCCAAAGTCGGAACAGGGAATCCAGAAACCGTTCTGGCCCTGTCTCACGAGAACCTGAATATCTCTTAACATACTGTCCGTATGATTGTTTCGTTACTTTCCTATGAAAGTAGATTCATCAAGGTTTGTTTACATAATTTATTCACTATTTAATTCCATTCCTACTATTTTTAGTGATTTTCCAAATATACATCACTGCTGCTGTCAGCATCTGCCTTTAAGGTAGACTTTACCTATTTCATGGTTTCCATGATTCAACTAGCCCTTTTTGCATAAATAGCACAATTTATGAAAGTGATTAACCATCCCCGTGGCCAATCCTTGTCAAGCATATCCACACCAAATGATTATAACATTATACTCAAACACATATAAGCCATTTTCGCATGGCTATCCAAAATTTATACAAGTCCAAAGGGTCCACGACCCACAACAAACGGGTAGTCCTATACATGCCATTTCGAAGTTCAACCAAAATTGTACCAAAAGGGGGGGCTTTGATAGTGTGGGCGACTTTGACTTCAAGATCCCGAGTCCGATAGCTGGAGAACCAAATCTATAAAACAGAGGAGCAATGAAACGGAGTAAGCAATTTATGCTTAGTAAGTTTTGAGCAAGGAATTCCAGCACAACAAAAGTATAGCATTCATATAGCTAAACGGATAATTTCATATGCACAAATTTACGATATCGTACTTGCTTCACATTATCAACCCTTATGCACATACACAAAAGATCAACTCAGCCAAAGGCCGGTAGCTCGTTTATCAACTGAGCGAATACTTATTTGTAAGGGCTCAACTAAATTCAAGCACATACGAAACATACCTCAATGTTGGGATGTTTCGAGAGTATTAACTGGGATTTTACAGCAAGTTCATTCATTCCCAAATCACGTACCCTCGGAATTTAACCGGATATAGCTCCTCGTTCAAATGCCTTCGGGACATAGCCCGGTTATAGTAATCCGCACAAATGCCTTCGGGACTTAACCCGGATTTAGTAACTCGCACAAATGCCTTCGGGCTTAGCCCGGAATTAGTATCTCGCACAAATGCCTTCGGGCTTAGCCCGGAATTAGTATCTCGCACAAATGCCTTCGGATCTTAGTCCGGATATTGTCACTTAGCACAAGCCTTCGGGACTTAGCCCGGACATCATTCAAATAACCATGCACATTTAACAATAAATCATGGCCCATAAGTATTTCATTTTCGTTAGCAAAACTCAAACACAAGACATTTATCATTCTTGCAAATTCGGCTCAATAGCCACACAAAGAGCATGATTTTAATTTGCTTAAAACATGATCTAATCACATCATAATTTAAGCTCTTTTACTCAAGAACTTACCTTGGGTGTTGTCGAACGATTCCGATAGCTATTCGACCACTTTTTCCTTCCCTTTATCAGATTTAGTTCCCCTTTGCTCTTGAGCTTAATTAAACAAATAAATTGATTTAATCATTTGAGCATCGAAAAGAGGAACACAAGGCACTTAGCCCATATTTATACATTAGACATTAAAGTCACATATGTACGGAATCATGAATCAAACTCAACATTTTAGCTAATTTTTCCCCCTTGGCCGAATATGCATGTCTATTTTGGGGCCGATTTCAACACTTAATACATTCTACAAGTATGGTCACTTGTATTGACTAAACACCCTTTTGTTTCAAGTTCAAAACTTGGCTAATACACACATATACACACTAGTAAAGCATCCCCTCCCTTTCCATCAATTTAACACATGCATTGCTCATTAACATGCAAAAGTTATATTCGGCCTTAGCACACAACTTGCTAGCCGATTCTTCTCCATTTAGCAACCAATGCACATATGTGCTCACTCAAAAATGCTAAAAAGGAGGTTCAAGAATCATCAAGCCACCATCACATGCATCATTAACAAGCTTCATATTTAGCATGCAATGGCATTAACACAAACTCCACCTAGGCCGAATCTTAACTCATCCTCATGCCTCATCACCACAACATCAAACATCAACCAAGAATGATGCATCCATGGCCGAGTGTCATTTCCATCACATAGCAAGATTTAGACCATGGGCTAGGTAGAACTCAAGCTAACAACTAAAACATGCATGCATCTCATGGAACATCATCAAACATACCTTAGCCTAGCTACATGCATGGCCGAACCTCTTCAACCTTTCTTCTTCCTTCCTCCTTAAAATTTTTGGCCAAGGATGAACCAAAGGATGAGCATTTTTTTTCTTTGTTTTTTTCTTTCTAGTTTCGGCTAAATGAAGATGAGAAAGGATGAACAAAAATTTTCTCCTTTCTTTTCTTTAGCTCACGGCAATGGGGGGGGGGGAAAACAACTACACACATTTTTTTTTTGTATTCATCATACTCCTTTTCATTATTTTATGCCCATGCCCCTTATTTTATTTTTTTCCTACATACCTCACTAGGCCAACATGTTCCCAACATGTTTCCACCCATAGCATGGCCAACCACTAGCTCAAATTTTGGGTAATTTGACATGCAAACCCATCATTTTCACAACATGCATTAATAGACCATTTTAAATTAGCCTATCATATTTTCACCATGTCTCATATCAATCCCTATTTAATAATTTCTCATGCAATTGGCAAAATTGGAGAATGAAACTTCCACATACTCATGTACACACATAATAAGCATAGAATATGGAAATCAATTATTTTTATGACTCGGTTTTGTGGTCCCGAAACCACTTCCCGACTAGGGTCAATTTTGGGCTATCACAACTCTCCCCCACTTAAGAAATTTTCGTCCCCGAAAATCTTACCGGTAAATAGGTTTGGGTATCGTTCTTTCATCGAGCTCTCGGTTTCCCAAGTAGGTTCCTCGATCCCGTGTTTGAGCCATAACACCTTAACTAACGGAACCCTTTTGTTTTGCAACTGTTTCACTTCACGAGCTAGGACACGCATCGGTTCTTTTTCATAACTCATATCGGCTTGAATTTCAACCTCTGATGGGCTAATTATATGCGATGGATCAGATCGATAGCATCGAAGCATCGAAACATGAAAGACGTCGTGAATCTTTTCAAGATCAGGGGGCAAAATCAATCTATACGCAACCGGACCAACTCGTTCGGAGATTTCGTACGGCCCAATGAATCTCGGGCTCAACTTGCCCTTAGGGCCAAACCTGAGTACCTTTTTCCAAGGCGAAACTTTAAGGAACACTTTATCTCCCACCTGATATTCAATGTCCTTTCGTTTCAAATCCGCATACGATTTTTGACGATCTGTGGCTGCTTTCAGACTTTCACGGATTACCTTTACTTTCTGTTTGGCATCCTTAATCAAATCAACTCCGAAAATTTTACTTTCACCGAGCTCGGTCCAAAACAACGGTGTACGGCATTTACGACCGTACAAAGCCTCGTAAGGTGCCATCTTAATACTTGATTGAAAACTATTATTGTAAGCGAATTCAATCAAAGGTAAATACCGTTCCCATGAACCACTGAACTCGAGGATGCAACATCTCAACATATCCTCAAGTATCTGAATTATCCGCTCAGATTGACCATCGGTTTGGGGATGAAAAGCAGTGCTAAAATGCAGCTTGGTACCCAAAGCTTCTTGCAATTTCCTCCAAAATCGCGAGGTGAATCTCGGATCTCTATCCGACACGATAGAAATAGGTACCCCGTGTAATCTCACAATCTGAGAAACGTACAATTCAACTAGTCTATCCAATGAAAAATCCATACACACGGGGATAAAGTGAGCCGACTTAGTCAGTCTATCAACAACAACCCAAATCGCATCCTTCTTACTTGTTGACAATGGCAGTCCGGACACAAAGTCCATTGTGACTCGATCCCATTTCCACTCGGGTATCATGATCGGCTGAAGTAATCCTGAAGGCACTTGATGTTCCGCTTTCACTTGTTGACATATTAAACATCTCAAAACAAAGTCAGAGATGTCTCGTTTCATACCATGCCACCAAAACCAACGTTTCAAATCGTTGTACATTTTCGTACTCCCCGGGTGACTTGACATTCGGCTACAATGGGCTTCGTTCAGAATCATCGAAATGAGTTCCGAACTCCTTGGAATACACAAACGACTTCTGAACCTCAAACAATCATCATCATCAATTTGAAACTCCGATTCCTTGTTCGGAGCACACTCAGCCCGTTTTGCAACCAATTCATCATCAACTTTCTGGGCTTCACGAATTTGATGAATCAATAGTGGTTTGGCTTTTAATTCAGCTATTAACACATTGTCGGGTAGAACAGACAAGTGCACATTCACCGCTCGTAAAACAAACAATGATTTCTGGCTTAAGGCGTCCGCAACCATATTAGCCTTTCCCGGGTGGTAATCAATGACAAGCTCGTAATCTTTCAACAACTCAAGCCAACGTCTTTGTCGCAGATTTAAGTCTCTTTGAGTCATCAAATTTTTGAGACTTTTGTGATCCGAAAATACATGGCACTTCTCACCAAATAAGTAATGTCGCCATATTTTTAAAGCAAATACGATGGCAGCTAGTTCAAGATCATGGGTCGGATAATTTTTCTCATGTGGCTTTAATTGTCTCGACGCATAGGCCACCACTCAAACTTCTTGCATCAATACGCAACCCAACCCAAGTAGGGATGCGTCACTATAAATGACAAACTCTTTGCCTGATTCGGGTTGCACTAAAATTGGAGCTTCAGTCAAATAAGTTTTTAGTTGATCAAAACTTTTCTGACATTTCTCCGTCCATTCGAACTTAACATCCTTTTGAAGTAGCTTCGTCATTGGTGTGGCTATCATCGAGAAACCTTTGACAAATCGTCGGTAATAACCGGCGAGTCCCAGGAAGCTCCGAACTTCGGTAATATTTCTTGGAGGCTTCCAGTTAAGTATGGCTGAAATTTTGCTCGGGTCAGCTCGAATACCCGATGCGGATACCACATGACCCAAGAAGCTAACCTCTCTTAACCAGAACTCACACTTACTGAACTTAGCATATAACTGCTTATCCCGCAAAATTTGCAACACTAGCCTCAGATGCTCAGCATGTTCGGTCTCATCTCTTGAATAGACCAAGATGTCATCAATGAACACAACTACGAACCAATCCAAATATGGTCTGAAGATCCGATTCATCAAATCCATAAATACCGCAGGGGCATTTGTGAGCCCAAACGGCATCACTAAGAACTCGTAGTGACCATATCCCGTTCTGAAAGCAGTTTTGGGTATATCCGAATCTCGAATTCGCAACTGATAATAGCCCGATCTCAAATCTATTTTTGAGAACATTGAGGCTCCCTTCAGTTGGTCGAACAAATCATCGATATCCGGTAACGGATATTTGTCCTTTATCGTCACTTTATTCAGTTGACGATAGTCAATGCACAACCTCATGGTTCCGTCCTTCTTTTTCACGAACAATACTGGTGCACCCCAAGGTGAGAAACTTGGTCGAGCAAAACCTCTATCCGTCAATTCTTGCAACTGAGCTTTCAACTCTTTTAACTTGGTTGGTGCCATACGATACGGAGCTATCGAAATCGGCGTAGTCCCAGGTACAAGCTCCATACCAAACTCTACCTCCCGAACAGGTGGTAAACCCGGTAATCCTTCAGGAAAAACATCCGGGTATTCACAAACCACCGGCACAGATTCGGGTTTCTTGTCTAATTCTTTGTCATCCAGTACATACGCAAGGTATGCTTCGCACCCTTTTCTTAGATATTTCTGGGCCAACATTGCTGATATTACAGCTGGCATCCCCTCCAAGTCCGTAGACTCAACTCGGATTACTTCGTTATTTGCGCACCTCAAATCAATCGTCTTGCTTTTGCAATTCACAACCGCATCATGCGCGGTCAACCAATCCAAACCAAGAATAACATCAAATTCATCAAACGGCAAAAGCATCAAGTCCGCCGGAAAACAGGAACCTCGAATTTCTAGGGGACATTTCTTACACACTTTGTCGACAAGCACGTAACGACCCAAGGGATTTGACACCCGAATTATGAACTCAATAGACTCAATAGGTAAAGTCTTACTGGATGCTAAGGTTTCACATATGTAAGAATGAGTAGAACCAGGGTCAATCAAAGCAATTTCATTAGTATCAAAGAGAGTAAAAGTACCGGTAATAACATCAGGCGAAGAAGCATCCTCGCGGCACGTATAGCATAAGCTCTAGCAGGCGCACAAGCCTCGGATCTGGTCGTAGCATCTCTAGATCCTCTCTGACCACCACTAGCATTGCCCGTATTTCCAGATGGTCTACCTCGAGCAGTGGTAGCACCCGGTTTCCCACTCTGATTTTCATTCTGTTCAAACAACCTCGGGCAATCTTTAATGAAGTGGTCAACTGATCCGCACTTGTAACAGGAGCGGTCAGGGAATCTACAACTCCCCGAATGCCATTTACCACAATATCGACATTTCGTTCTATCTCGACGTTCATTCCCAACACTGGCGACCGAAGTGCCTCGTGTACCCACAGGGGGTCGATCACGATCTCGTCTAAAAAGGCCCGAAGTGCCTCTAAACTGGCCCGCATCATCTCGAAATTTCTTCGATGCCTGTTGAAGAGACTTTCCCGAAGATCTTTTACGAAACTCTCCAGTTCCCACATCAACTTTTTGTTTTTCTTTTCTAAGCTCTTCGGCTTTACAAGCTCGCTCGACCAGTACTACGAACTCTCGTATTTCAAGAACGCCAACGAACATTTTTATATCTTCATTCAGCCCATCCTCGAAGCGTTTACACATGATAGCTTCGGACGAAACACATTCCCGAGCGTATCTACTAAGTCTAACAAATTTTCGCTCGTAATCAGTAACTGACATGGAACCTTGCTTAAGCTCAAGAAATTCCTTCCGTTTTTGATCAACAAATCTCTGACTGATATACTTTTTTCGAAACTCAGTTTGGAAAAACTCCCAAGTTACTTGCTCTCGGGGCACAACAGAAGTCAGAGTACTCCACCAATAATAGGCAGAATCACATAGCAAGGAGATAGTACACTTTAGGCATTCATCGGGTGTACAAGATAGCTCATCGAGTACCCGGATAGTGTTGTCCAACCAAAATTCAGCTTGATCGGCATCGTCGCTATCCGTAGCTTTAAATTCAGTAGCCCCATGTTTTCGGATTCTGTCAACTGGGGGCTTATTTGACCTTATTTGGTCAGTTACCGGAGGTATTGTAGGTGCAGGGGTGGTATTAGTTGGGAATGGAGGTTGTGGGACAGCCGTATTAGTTCGAATGTATTGGTTGAACCAATCATTCATCACGCTATAGAAAGCTTGTCTAGCTTCATCATTCGGGTTACTAGCATTAGGTTGAGAGTCCGCCGGCGCTGTCCCTTGTGCGGGAGCAGGCGCTACACTCTCAAGATCATTAGCTACCTCTCGGTTGGGATCGGGATCCATTACTATAAATAAACACATTTACAATTGTCAGAAATCACCACACTATCAAGTAATCACATAAAATGACATGTATAGCTAGACCCAACGCATTATGGTAGTCCTAGAATAGACTAAACCGTAGCTCTGATACCAATCAAATGTAACACCCCGAACCCGAGACCGACACCGGAGTCAAACACGAGGTGTTAACAGACTTTAAACCCCTTATAAAAAATATTTCCCAGACACTGCCAATCTGCATACTAGTCGCTTTAAAAATCATATCTTGAGTTTCACAACTCGAAAATCAGTTTCGTGATTTTTCTCTGAAACTAGACTCATATTCCCATCTACATATTTTTTCTAGAATTTTTGGTCAGGCCAATTAGTACAGTTTATTAGTCAAAGTTTCCCATGTTACAGGGATCGACTACCCTGACCTTTGCGCATTACGACTTGGATATCTCCTTGTACAGGGATCCAATGCTGATGCCGTTTGTTTCTATAGAAACTAGACTCAGAGAGAAATCTATACATATATGGTATGACTCCTAATTATCTCTGGTTAATTTATAATGAATTTCCAAAGTCGGAACAGGGAATCCAGAAACCGTTCTGGCCATGTCTCACGAGAACCTGAATATCTCTTAACATACTGTCCGTATGATTGTTTCGTTACTTTCCTATGAAAGTAGATTCATCAAGGTTTGTTTACATAATTTATTCACTATTTAATTCCATTCCTACTATTTTTAGTGATTTTCCAAATATACATCACTGCTGCTGTCAGCATCTGCCTTTAAGGTAGACTTTACCTATTTCATGGTTTCCATGATTCAACTAGCCCTTTTTGCATAAATAGCACAATTTATGAAAGTGATTAACCATCCCCGTGGCCAATCCTTGTCAAGCATATCCACACCAAATGATTATAACATTATACTCAAACACATATAAGCCATTTTCGCATGGCTATCCAAAATTTATACAAGTCCAAAGGGTCCACGACCCACAACAAACGGGTAGTCCTATACATGCCATTTCGAAGTTCAACCAAAATTGTACCAAAAGGGGGGCTTTGATAGTGTGGGCGACTTTGACTTCAAGATCCCGAGTCCGATAGCTGGAGAACCAAATCTATAAAACAGAGGAGCAATGAAACGGAGTAAGCAATTTATGCTTAGTAAGTTTTGAGCAAGGAATTCCAGCACAACAAAAGTATAGCATTCATATAGCTAAACGGATAATTTCATATGCACAAATTTACGATATCGTACTTGCTTCACATTATCAACCCTTATGCACATACACAAAAGATCAACTCAGCCAAAGGCCGGTAGCTCGTTTATCAACTGAGCGAATACTTATTTGTAAGGGCTCAACTAAATTCAAGCACATACGAAACATACCTCAATGTTGGGATGTTTCGAGAGTATTAACTGGAATTTTACAGCAAGTTCATTCATTCCCAAATCACGTACCTTCGGAATTTAACCGGATATAGCTCCTCGTTCAAATGCCTTCGGGACATAGCCCGGTTATAGTAATTCGTACAAATGCCTTCGGGACTTAACCCGGATTTAGTAACTCGCACAAATGCCTTCGGGCTTAGCCCGGAATTAGTATCTCGCACAAATGCCTTCGGGCTTAGCCCGGAATTAGTATCTCGCACAAATGCCTTCGGATCTTAGTCCGGATATTGTCACTTAGCACAAGCCTTCGGGACTTAGCCCGGACATCATTCAAATAACCATGCACATTTAACAATAAATCATGGCCCATAAGTATTTCATTTTCGTTAGCAAAACTCAAACACAAGACATTTATCATTCTTGCAAATTCGGCTCAATAGCCACACAAAGAGCATGATTTTAATTTGCTTAAAACATGATCTAATCACATCATAATTTAAGCTCTTTTACTCAAGAACTTACCTCGGGTGTTGTCGAACGATTCCGATAGCTATTCGACCATTTTTTCCTTCCCTTTATCAGATTTAGTTCCCCTTTGCTCTTGAGCTTAATTAAACAAATAAATTCATTTAATCATTTGAGCATCGAAAAGAGGAACACAAGGCACTTAGCCCATATTTATACATTAGACATTAAAGTCACATATGTACGGAATCATGAATCAAACTCAACATTTTAGCTAATTTTTCCCCCTTGGCCGAATATGCATGTCTATTTTGGGGCCGATTTCAACACTTAATACATTCTACAAGTATGGTCACTTGTATTGACTAAACACCCTTTTGTTTCAAGTTCAAAACTTGGCTAATACACACATATACACACTAGTAAAGCATCCTCTCCCTTTCCATCAATTTAACACATGCATTGCTCATTAACATGCAAAAGTTATATTCGGCCTTAGCACACAACTTGCTAGCCGATTCTTCTCCATTTAGCAACCAATGCACATATGTGCTCACTCAAAAATTCTAAAAAGGAGGTTCAAGAATCATCAAGCCACCATCACATGCATCATTAACAAGCTTCATATTTAGATGCAATGGCATTAACACAAACTCCACCTAGGCCGAATCTTAACTCATCCTCATGCCTCATCACCACAACATCAAACATCAACCAAGAATGATGCATCCATGGCCGAGTGTCATTTCCATCACATAGCAAGATTTAGACCATGGGCTAGGTAGAACTCAAGCTAACAACTAAAACATGCATGCATCTCATGGAACATCATCAAACATACCTTAGCCTAGCTACATGCATGGCCGAACCTCTTCAACCTTTCTTCTTCCTTCCTCCTTAAAATTTTTGGCCAAGGATGAACCAAAGGATGAGCATTTTTTTTCTTTGTTTTTTTCTTTCTAGTTTCGGCTAAATGAAGATGAGAAAGGATGAACAAAAATTTTCTCCTTTCTTTTCTTTAGCTCACGGCAATGGGGGGGAAACAACTACACACATTTTTTTTTTGTATTCATCATACTCCTTTTCATTATTTTATGCCCATGCCCCTTATTTTATTTTTTTCCTACATACCTCACTAGGCCAACATGTTCCCAACATGTTTCCACCCATAGCATGGCCAATCACTAGCTCAAATTTTGGGTAATTTGACATGCAAACCCATCATTTTCACAACATGCATTAATAGACCATTTTAAATTAGCCTATCATATTTTCACCATGTCTCATATCAATCCCTATTTAATAATTTCTCATGCAATTGGCAAAATTGGAGAATGAAACTTCCACATACTCATGTACACACATAATAAGCATAGAATATGGAAATCAATTATTTTTATGACTCGGTTTTGTGGTCCCGAAACCACTTCCCGACTAGGGTCAATTTTGGGCTGTCACATAAGTTGTTACCTATACCGAGACCCCGAAATTAGTGAAATGAGTAAAATATCCTTAAAGGGGTAAAATCACTATTTTACCCCTAATGGATAGAAATGACCATTATACCTTAAAACTAGGTTGATTGATGAGTGTATGATATATCTATGACTGTATCTGGGTATGAAACCTTGCACACATGTATTCTCTGTGACATGACATTCTGCATTGGGGTTGGGATACTGATTTGGAGGAAGTACTGCACTAGTGGCTTTGCCACGTTATTACTATTCCGGTGGCTTGCCACGTATTTTGATACTAGTGGCTACGCCACATTTATTGTTATTAGCAGTTTTGCTGCATTATTGTTAGCAGCTTCACTGCGATATTGGTGTGCTGGCTGGGTGGCCTAATTTAATCCCCACATGGTGTGTTGGCTGGTACGGTTAGTGTATTGGTTGGATTGGGATGGGTTTGCATACCACTAATACTGTTTTTGACTTAGGCCCACACTATCACTGTATAGGGCTAAGGCCCAGACTGTACTGTTACTGAATAGGGCTCAAGCCCAGACTGTTACTGTATGCACTATTTACTGTTTGTCGGATAGGGGATTACATACTGAGTTTTCATAAACTCACCCTTTCTTTTAACTGTATAGGTAATTCCCAGCCTTAAATGATTTGAGGCCGCGAGGGACTCAGAGGTGGCCACACGATTTTCGATGATTTGAATTTGACTCAATCTATTCAAAGATTTTATACTTGGGTTTTAATTATGTAATAAGGCCATTTGAGGAATTTTTTTTCAACTTTTATTTGGCTTATGTTTTCGTATTTTAAACTGCTAGAATAGGAACATTAAGTTTTCAAAATAGTAACGATTTCAAAAAAAAACATGCATTTTTAACCTTAAATTTTTTAACTAAAGAAGCTTCCGCGGTTTTAATCAGGTTAAGAAATCAATGTTAACAAACGTTTTATAAGTTAATTTCAGTTGTAATAATGAAAGTTATCGAGTTTTCTCAAGTAATAGAAACTAAATGGGTTTTAACTTTAAAATGGTTTTTCACCAATAAGTTCAAGATTTAGAAGGCACCCCAATGTGACACGTCAGATTTGGTCGTAACGTCTAGGCCGAGTTTGGGGTGTTACATTGTTATTGGTTTATTAATTCGTTTTCGGCCAGAGTTCCTAACTAGAAAAGTAAGTGTTCATATTGGCTCTTTTCAATCAATTTGTTCTTTCTTGTCGAGTGATTTTTAACAAGTAATAAATATTTATAATGAAGATCAAACCTAGACTAACTATTATCATGACGAAAAGGTAAGCGCACCTATCGAACAATAGTATAGTAATGGCAAGACCGGGATATCGTACCCAAGGGAACCAAAAGTACTAGTAATAACTATCTTTTTATTATCTAACGTAGAAATAAAAGGGTTTGTTTATTAAACTAATTATCTAAACTAATTAACTAATTTAATTAAAGCAAAGAGAAAATTTGGAAAAATACTTGAAGTAAAGCAATTGATAAAGATGACACCCAAGGAGGAATCCACCTAGATTTCACTTGACTTGTTCCGTAGAGATCCCTAAGTTAAGTTATTATCCCTATTCAAGACTAATAACGTCTAATCCCTAGATTGAATAACCGAGACTTTTCTCTAATTACCACTCTAGGGTTACATTAACTCGATCTATGGATCCCCTTATTAGGTTTCACCCTAATCCGGCAAAATCTCGTAACCCTATTTCTAGGTGTTCGATCAACTCTGCTTAATTATGCCAAATCTACTCTTAGGCAGGGTCTATTCCTCCTCTGCATAAGCACATCAAATCATGAATTAATACCCAGAATATTAACTCAAGCATTAAGAACACACAATTAAGAACAAATCAAGTATTTATCATACAGTTCAGATAATAATAACAAGATCCATCATTGGTTTTATCGCCCTTAGGTATCTAAGGGGTTTAGTTCATAACAAAATAAGAGTACATCTCAAAAGTATGAAAATAACAAAACATAAAGAAAACTCTAAAACCCCTGAAGGAATTCTAACAGAGATCTTCAGTCTTGGAGTAGCTCCGGCTTTTGAGATGGATCGCCTGGCTTCCTTCAAGTAATTCCTGGCGTGTGGTTCTGTATTCCAGAAAAGTTCTGGAAAAAGCGGCCTCCTTCTAGGTCACACTTAAAGTGTTTATATAGGCTTTGGATTGGCTTTCTTCCTCCCTAAGTACCCTTTTCCGTGTAAAATACAACTCTTTGAAAAAGGGACACACCCGTGTGCCATGCCGCGTGATGTGATTACCAGGCCGTGTTTGATTCGTTAAATTGCACACGGCCGTGTGGGCCCAATGGCCAGGCCATGTGAATTGTGAAAACCTTGGTCGACACCCCTGAAGGCCACGGGCATGTGAGATACCTGTGTGGTAAGGCTTAGGCCGTGTCATCTTCTCGATTTGGTCCGTTTTGTCCATTTTTAGCTTGTTTTTGTCTCCTTTCAACTCTTGGTGCTCTCTTGAGTACAAAAAATTAAATAACCGGATTAAGAGCACCAAAATCCACAAATCTAGTAATAAACATCCATAAATATGCTAAGTATTTGGTGTATAGATATGTATAATTTGGCGTGTATCATTTCTCATTCGCTTTCTTAACTGAATGCCTCCTTTCTATTCATGATTACTGAATGATGATCTTTTCCCAATGATATGTGGCTCGTTGGGTTGTTAGGTCCCTTGAGGAGTGGAGTAATGCATGTGGCATTAAAGCAACTTACCCCTTCCTCTTATTAATCGAATAAGGTAAAAACACTACCTTACTGTTGGGTTAGGCTGAATATCCCTTTAGATTGTAAGTTGATGTTGTAGATTTAAGCCACATCTGTAATCAATCCTATCTAATAGGATCTGTTGTTATGCAGCTATTCGACAAGGAGCGTCCGTTTGGTTCTAGCCAGCGATCTTAGGGTAATAGCCCGTATTACCGTCAATCAAGGTTAGTAGTAATTAAAAGTTTGGGGATTTAATGTTCTGAACCATAATGATTGGAAGGCTAACAGTATGTTTTATTGGAATATAGGCTTTGGGCTTGTGAGCGGTTCACTCAATTTCGCAAATAGGTGTGTAAAAGTCAAAAAGTTAAAAGAATGGCCTTTTGGCCACATGGGCGTGCGAACGCACATGTGGTAAGCCAAGCCCATGAATCATGGGCGTAGGACTGTAAAGGCCACTATGGGCATTCTCTTGGGCTTAGGCTGTTTTGGGCCATGTTGGTCTAAAATGGGCCGTGTGGGCCCAATAAGCTCGTGGGTTCCATATTGATGAAATCCATGATATGTGGCAGATACTGGACTGGGCTGTGTAGTTTGTATGGTCGTGGTAACTTTTAGGCTTGATGGGCCACAAGGGCATGTGGGCTTACTTGGGCTGCAAAATGGGCCTTGGGCCCATTTACACTGTTAGGACTATTAAGGTTACTCGAGTCGCTCAAGGTGATTGTAGACCCTCTGATGGGTTGATAAGAGTACCTAGACCCCAAGGCAGGTAGAATGACCAAAATACTCCTATAGGGTAAAATGACTATTTTACCCCTCGAGGGTAAATGACTGATTTGTGCTATGATTTGACTGTACTAACCATGACATTCTGCATGGGGTTGGGATACTGTTAAGGTGGAAGTGTATTATACTGGTGGCTTCACCACATATACTATTTCTGGTGGCTTTGCCACATATATTGTTATTAGCAGCTTTGTTGTGATACTGTTACTAGTCGCTTTGCTATGATACTGTTATTGGCAGCCTTGCTGCAATATTGGTGTGTTGGTTGGATGGGTCGACTTTGTCCCTATATGGTGTGTTGGTAGTACAGAGTGGTGTGTTGGCTAGTTTGGGATAGGTTGCATTATTGTACTGTATTGATACTGTATTGGGCTAAGGCCCACTCTGTATTGTTTCTGAATAGGGCTCAGGCCCAGACTGTCACTAAATGCTGTATACCGATCGAATGATAGGGCATTACACACTGAGTTTTCATAAACTCGCCGTTTCTTTTGACTGCGCAGGTAATCCCCAGTGTTAGGCAGATAGGAGCTACGAAAGACTCGGAGATGGCCACACTACTGCTCCTGTTTTCTTTTATTTGGAATTTATTTGTAGTTAGATTTTGTTTTGGGTTTTGAATTATGTAATAAGGCCTCTCTAATTCTCCATCTTTTAATTTGAGATTTTTTTGCTTATCATGATTTATATCTGTTAAAAGTAGAACGTTGTTTACTAAAACGATAACTATTTTCAAAACACTACATTTTTGCAACACTTTCGAAATGCCTCCACAACAAACAAAGTTTTAAGAATAATGACAATTTAAAATGAATAACGAATAGCTGGAATGATTTGACTTCTAACAAAGAGGCTTTAAGTTTCCAAACGGGTTTTTCATCAGCAAAAGCAAGTTTTCAAAAAGCACTCCAATGCGACACCTCCAGATTCGACCATAACGTCTAGGCCAGGTTTGGGGTGTTACATTTAGTGGTATCAGAGCCAAGTTGAAAAACTCGGCTGTGGAATGAGTTTTGAAAATGTATGAAATTTCTAGAAAACTGTTTTTGAAATATTTTTGAAGATCCGCAGGTGTGGTACACCGAGTCTCCGGTGTCTATCCTGTAAGTCATTTTGAAACTGTTGCTTGGTTGAGCTGAAATGCAGTAAATAAAAATACTGTGACTTCTTTAGGTATTAGACTATATTGAAACACTCTAGTTAGAGTAAACTAAAACACTGGAATTTAGATTTTGTATTTATTCTATGTGTGTTCTGGAAATGTAGATTTTTAAGTTAATGACAGAACTACTATGGATTCCGAAGGTAAGCAAGGTCGCAAGGGGTTGTCTGTGTAACACCCCTAACCTGTATTTGTCGCCGAATTAGGGTTACGAGGCATTACAGATCAAGAACAATTCATAATTAACTGTTAAGCATTAGTTCAACAAATCATGTATTAACATCATGTATGAATACTATAAATTTTAATCTCAATGAGTTACTATTATCAAACCACATGTTTTTCAAAATAAAACACTTACCAAAGCCGAATTACTACTACACATATAAAATATTTCGTAAACAACTTTAGGGCAATAATTTATTTGCTAAATACTGAACCTCAATTGATTATGTCATATATATACCCATTTATTTTATTAACACAAAATCCACTATTCATATGGTCTTTTATTTCATTACATTACCCGAATATATGACCATTCTATGCTCAAGATTTCATTCTTCTTCATTTTACCTTATAAATTCATATGCATAAATCTTAACAAGTAAATGAAATAACATACACATGTACTACCCTTAATATAATTGTATATATATGTTTAACTAACAAGCTTAATCGAATTTATTAACATGTAACTTTTACTATCAACCCAACTTTTGATTTGTAAACTTAAGTTCCAACACGTCAAACTTACCATGTTTGAAATAACCATAAACCTTTATTGCCAATTCACATAGTACTCCTAATTCAAACATGACAACCAAATTTACATATACAATAATATTGTATAATTTAATAAAGAAACATATATGTTTTCAATACATTATGCCATAGTTAAACCTGTTAATGATGCACACATATAATATATGCATCTTACCTAAAATAATGATTACATTTAACATAAAATACATACCAAACAATCAGCCAAATTTGTAACAGTATGATTTAGACCCTAGTCAGAACAGTGGTTTCGAGACTACGTAACTGATTCTGAAAAATATTTGAATATTATTTTCTGTGTCTGTGATATGTGAATTGATATCTGCGAAGTTTCAGTGATTTAATTTGTCTGTTTCTGTGCTTAATTGATACAGGATTTAATCGCATAAAAGGTGAAATTAGCATGCTACATGTTTAATGTATGTATTTGAAATGGCTTTGGACTAATAAGTCCTTATGTGGTTATTTGACCATGTAATGTATTAAATGACTTTGTTGGACATTAGTAAATGGTTTATTAATGTTTAAATGCAAGGGTATTTTAGTAAAAGGTTTAATATGTGTTGTTTAATAAAAACAAAACATAAATGGCCATGCAAAAATTTACCTCTTGGCCAATTATGAAGGAGAAAAAGAAAGCTATTGAAACATTTTTAGATTCGGCACTTGTATGCTTAAATTGTAAGTTCATTCGAGTTCGGTTTTTGATAATTTCTACGTTTCTGTGATCGTTGCTTCGTGTTCTTCAAAACCCATGTCTGAATTTCTGTTTTTGTTAAAGATTATGAAATGTGTCATTGATGATTATATGAGCTTTGTAATGTTTTTATATGGATTATGAAAGATATATGTGAGATTATCATGCTTTGTTCTTAAATTTTTTTATGAAATAGAGCTATTTGGGTAAATTTGTGAAAATGAGGTTTTGAAGGACTAAATTGTGAATTAAATATGTTATTTGGGGTTGTATGGAAGCTATGTATATTCGGCCAACTATAGTCTTGGTGAATTTAGCATATTTGTGATTTTGTGAAAAATGGACTAAATTGTCAAAGTGTGAACATGTAAGGGTTAAAATACAAAGTGCCCTAAATATGTGTTCATGGATTGAATTGAATGAAATGAATGATTGAATGGTTGAATTTAAATTGTATTATATCAAGAACAAAGGAAATCGGACTTAGATCGAGGGAAGTCTAAAATAGTCGAATAGTCGACTCGTTTCCGTCTGAAATTCGTACGAGGTAAGTCAAAATACAATTACGTGTTAAATTGATTGAATGTTGTATATACTAGTTATAATCTGTATTAGACGGCTGTGAGTGCCTAATGAATGAATTCCGAGTAAATTCTGAAAATATACTAGTATCTGAAAAGCTCTGTATGTTCTAAAGGAACGTTGACATCGATCTGAGATATCGTGTAAGACCGTGTCTGGGACACAGGCCTCGATTTGAAATTTACGTGTAAGACCATGTCTGAGACATCGGCATCGTATCTGATTTCGTATAAGACCCTGTCTGGGACAGAGGCATCGATACTGAATTACATATAAGACCACGTCCGGGACGTCGGCATTGTACCCGTTTATGAGTATCTGTATCATTTCTAAACCGTTTGATGATAGAGTACGAGATATGAGAATGAAATATATGAAATGTATAATCTATACAGGTACGTTTATATTGTACTAAATTTTTGAATATGAAAGACTCTGTTTCTGTGAAATAACGAATGCGAAGTATGTACGAAATCATGGAAATGAAACATTACATGTATACAAGCAAATGAGCATGGTTAGGCTCATGAATTACTCTGTAAAATGGCTATGAATTCTGTAATAGCCTAAAATTGGGTCTAGTTGGAATAGAGGTTTCAGGACCACAAAATATGAGATATAAATAATTATTTCATGATTATTTTGAGGTCTATGATATGATTGCATGATTGTGTGAAAATTTCGTGAAGAAATTCTATGCATAAAGTGCTTAATTCGAAGTTAGGGACTAAATTGAAGAAGTTGCAAAACTTGCATTCTAGAAGTTTCTAGTATGAAATTGATTTGAAATATTAATTAGGAGGTTTTAAATAGCAATTTGACCAATTTATAAGTTATGGACAAAAATTGGACATGGATGGAATTTTTGGAAAGTTTAGTAGTAAGGGTATTTTGGTCATTTAGGGGTAAAATGAATTAAAATACAAAATTAAAAGCCAATTTTGCTCATCTTCTTCACCATGGACGTGTATACCAGGGGAGACTCCATGGATAGGGTTTTCAAGGTTCCCAAGCTCAATTGTAAGTCCGTTCTAACCCCGTTTTTCAAGTTCTTTACGTTTTTGGAGTCCCGGTAACTTGATTTAGCTTATGCTAGTAATAATTCAACCTAGGGTTCATATTTGGAAAAATACCCATAGGTAAAATTTGTGTATTATGGTCTTTTATGATACAATATGAGGTTTAAATTATGTTAGACAACTTGTGCTACTCGGTTTTAAGTGAAAACGAGCAAAAGGGCTTAATCGGTAAAAATACCTAATAGTCATAAGTATATGTTAGAGTGAGAATTTGATGTTGCCATAGAAGGGAAAAGTGATCATCATGTCATAAAACATAAGAATAAGGGATGAAGTTTAATTCCCGAGCCTAGGGGCAAAAGTGTAAATATGTAAAAGTTTAGGGGCAAAATTGTAATTTTTGGAAAGTTTGAGTTAAGGACTGTTTTGAATAGTACATTAATTAAATAAGTAAAATATGATGTTTTAGATCCCGGAAAACGAGATTTGAACCTAGAATGAGAGAAAAATCGAAAATTAGGAAAGTTGGTAAAATGGCTGTTTTAATATCAAGGTAAGTTCATATGTATAATAAGCATTAATTTATGCATGTTTCAATGTAAAATTGATATATTTACTATGATCTCCGAGGTGTTGAAAGTATGTAAGTTGGTATGATAATAATACAACAATAATGCTGTAATTTATATTTGAAAGTTAAATTTAGTGAATTAATTGAATTATGTTAAATTAAATGATTATGGTGCCAAGTTTATGAATTGATTTAAAAATATGTCTATGGTACATGAAGTGCATTGAATTATCATACATAAATGTGATTTCTATGATTATGGATATTATGGAAAATTGTAAGTTCATATGATTTTTAATAAGACAATGTGTAATTTAATGTTATTGCGTTGATATTAAATGAGATGTAAGTTTATATGTAAGTAATACATCACTATTACTTGTATTATGATATTTTATAAAAATATTGGAAATATGTTTGTGGATAATTACTTGATTGGTGAAATTGTTGGAAAAGAAAGAGAAATCTCGGTTGAACCTTCGGAAAGATTGGGTGATACAGATGGTATGTAGCTAGGTCACATGTATAGTGCTAAGTGCACATCATGTGTACAAGAGAGCTACAAGACATTATGATGTAGCTAGGTCGCATGGGTGATACTATGTGTACACCATGTAGACAAGAGAGCTACGGGATATATGTAGCTAGGTCGCATGCGTGGTTCCAAGTGAAGGACACCATGTAGACAAGAGAGCTACGAGATAAACTGGCTAGGTCAAATGGGTGGTACTAAGTGTTCACCATGTGTACAAGAGAGCCGAACTATATGATGGGTGGAGCTATGTGCTGAAACCACCAAGTATCGAGGATTGATCCGAAGTGTTCAAAGGGAGACTCTCTATGTATTGCTTTGTGAGTTTTGTGATGAATATGTGCAGGAACTTGGTTATGTGAATGATGTGTTCATTAAGTGACCAGGATGTGGTAAGGTTATAAACAAGTAAGTTATACATGAGGATGATTTTATGGTGACCTTGTGATCATGGGCCTATACTTGTGATGTATGAAATGTGGTGAAAATGATTTGTGATATGTATGTTAAAATGAGGTTAATACAAAGAAAGTGTGAAAGAGTGAATTAACAATAAAACTATTTTGGACAGTGGCAGTGACGTGAATTTGAAAAATCACCAAAAATATTATAAATTGAATCAGAGACTGAATGAGATATAAAATTAAAGCTTAATGAGTCTATTTTCATATAAAATAAACATAGAAAGCAAAGGAGTTCTATATTTTGAGATATTTATGTTTTTGTGAGACTGATTCAGAATGATTACGTGATCCCCTATTCTGACTTTGGAAAATCACAAAAATTTGGAGAAAAATAATTAGAGGCTCAAAATTATATTTTTAAAATCCATAATGAGTCTATTTTCAAGATAAATCAACAAAACATTATCTGAGTTCTGTACTGTGAGATAATTATTTTTTAGTGAAGAGAGGTTAGAACTGTCAGAAAGTGAAATAGGGGAAATTTTAATGAATAAACTGTACTAATTGGCTACACCAAAAATTATGAAAATTTTGTGGTGGAACGGTATGTGAGTCTAGTTTCAGAGGAAAATTACGGATATTAATTTGGAGCTTTGTAGCTCGAATTATAAATAATTAAGTGACTATGACTTGTGTGGACAGTTTGATGTGAACATTTATTAGTAAATTGTGAAATCGTACTTACAAGAATGCTATATACATTAAGGATGTGGAATGGAGAGGAGGAGGAGGAAAATAAATATATGTGGAATACATGGAAACTATGGTATATGAAATATTGATATAATGAAATAAATGATATGTGTTTATAAGAAAACAAAAAGAGAATGTTATGTATTATGACATGTATATATATATGACTAGTCTCAATGTAATGCTTGTTGGGTATGGAATTGAATTGAAATGTTTCAGGCAAGCATGTTATTCTGCGTATCTGAATCATGGTATTTTATAAAGATATGATCTAGCTTTAAATATGAATGCTTGATGATTAAGCTGAAGATATTTGGTAAGATGATAATCTTGGTATAAATGTATAAGTGGTACTATAATAAACAAGGTAAAATGAGTATGAGAGACACATGTATGATGACATACAAATGCTATGTTTGTGGTTTAATTGAGGATGTTTAATCATTAAATGTATACCATGTTATATGCTTTTGATTTTGTATAAGTGTGTAAGAGATCAAGGTTGACCAAAGCTTGGAAAATAGCCTAGGTATATTCCACACAGGCAGAGACACGACCATGTGTCTAAGCCGTGTATGGAACACGACTTTGGGACACGGGCGTGTGGAGCCTTAAAGCATGAAATTTCCAAGATTTTTGTAAGTTCTCGGTTTAGTCCCAAACCCTTTCTAAAGTATGTTTTGGGCTCCGTAGACTCAAATAAGGGACTATGTGTAAGAGAATGAACGCTTTGAAATATGAATAAAATTTTATGGCTCGTATTTTAGTTTAATGTTTGTATGTTTGTCTGGTAACGCCTCGTACCTTAGCCCAGCCTCGGATACGGGTAACGGGTGTTACAAATTCTTGCTATTTACTTTTACTTTATATGCTTTAATAGTTAGACTAGTTGTATTTGGCTTACTAAGCTTTTTGTAGCTTACTCTGTGTGATTTCTGTCTATTTTACAGTTATCGTAGCTACTGAAGGCTCGGGGATAGTCGAGGATTGTCACCATACGATCGAACTCATTTTGGTACTTTTGAAAGTGTAAATATTTTTAAGTATGGCATGTATAGGCTAGAATGTCTACGTATTTAAGCTTTGATATGTATATATGTTATGCCATGAGAGTTGGCTAGCAAATGGTATGTTTGTGCTTAGTTTTGGTAAATGGTTTGTGATGCCAAATTGCGTATGCTTGTAATGGTTATATGGCCTTGTATGTGGTGGTCATTTTGAAATATGCCAAGTTGAGGAAATGGTAAGTTAAAGCATGTTTTGAGCATGGAATTAACTTAAAATTTTAGTATAAATATTGTTTAATATTGCTTGTAGGAATGACCCAAAAAGGGGTAGCAAGTTGGCTTAAACCAAGCCTGTATTGTGCCACACGGTCAGTGAACACGGGCGTGCCTTGTGGTCGTGTATGCAAAGTAGTAACCTCTTAAGACCACACGGTTAAGACACATGGGCATGTCATATGGCCGTGGGCTTAAGTCAGTAGCTAGCAAAGTTTCACACAGACATGGCACACAGTCGTGTCTGTTGGCCGTGTGTAAAAGTTAGTATATATACTCTGGTTTGGCATGGCTGGATCAGATGGGTATGTCTGGTGCCTGTGTAAGGCACACAGCCTGGTCACACAGGCGTGTGACCTCAACAGAAGTGAAAGTTTTTTTCTAAGTTCTAAAAATTCTGAATGTGTTCGGTTTAGTCCCGACCTTTTCTAAAAGTATGTCTTAGGTTTTGGAGACCTCCATAAGGGATGAATTTTTAATTTGCTTATGCATAATTATTATGCGATATCTATGATTCTGTATTGATCTGTAATGTTCTATCTGTCTGGTAATGCCCCTTACCAGTTCTGGCTACGGTTATGGGATAGGGTTGTTACAAAATTTATCCATGAAGCATATACAATATTTATCAACTATCAAGCTCAATGAACATTTAACCAAAAGCATATAGAACTGAATTTAGACATAACAAGCAAACCATTTTCAAAGCACGTGGTATCTAACACAACATCACACATACATGGTGCATAACTATATAACCAAAGTGAACATAAACTGAACTTAACATAACCGAATTTAACAATAAAAGTTTTAGCCATTTTCGCATGGCCTTTATAGAAAACCAAAATCCAACATTTCAAAATACGTTCTAGCCTATACATGCCATAATTCGAGTTTGATTATTTAAATATCGAAGCTGTAGATAGTGTCATAGACTTTGCTGACGATCCCCGAGCTTGTAACTTGAATCCAAAATCTAAAAAAAGTAGAAACACACATAAAAACACAGAGTAAGCTTTTGAAGCTTAGTAAGTCATAAGCAAATAAACAACTCAATAACATTATCAACCAAATTAAGCCAAGACAACTTATAATATTATAACTCATTTAAATCCAAACATATAAAGTTCATAATATATATACATTCATTCTTAAATATCACTTTGGTCGAATGTTCATGTAACTAAATTATCATTTTACCATTTTACTTTCACAACCAAATAATCATCACAAACCTAGTTCACACACCATAGACTCATAAGCTCATGTGTCACAATATAATCTCATATACGCATGCTAATCATATAACCGAACATACCTCATCATATATACACAAATATAATGACTAGTCATAACATACTTGCTACTCATTCACAAAGCCAAATATACATATCACATACACATGTTTTCTTTATTTGCATTTTACAAGATTTGTAATAAATAACCAAGGTATTTACTTACCTTACCTCAAGTAGGTAACAAGTTAATACATACTTGGCATATAGCTCATTTTACACATTCAAACTCGATTTACCTTTGCCTGATGAACCATTCAGAATTGGGTAGGACACTCGGATAATCACACATATATCATACATTGCCAATGTCCCAAACGTGGTCTTACATGTAATCACATATCGATGCCACTGTCCCAGATAGGGTCTTACTCGCACATATATATTGGAATCACATATTGATGCCATGGTCTTACTCACATACATAAATCGGAATCCTATGTCATGACATATGTATCCTAACTATTCCTAAGGTTCATACGAGGCTTTCAGATGTCGTAACTCGGTCAAAAAAAAATCGGTAATGTAGTAGTCAAGCCTTTTCGTATTCAGCCATAACAAATATAAATTCATACATTTCATAACAACATATATATCTAGCATTTAACTACAATTAAACACATCTATTTGCTTATAAACTTACCTCAGACGTTATAAAACAGAACAGGACAGCTAGTCGACGACTTTCGTTTTCCCCCGATCCAAATCCGATTTCTTTGGTTCTTGATCTAAAAATATTAAAATTAAGTTCATTCAAACATATTTTCATTCAATTTAGTCCAAAAACACATAAATAGATAAATTACCATTTTACCCCTGACATTTACAACTTTTACTATTTAGTCCCTATTGCACAAAGCACAAAATACACCAAATTTCTCCATACCCTAGCTAGGCCGAATATTACCCATGTCTATACAAGCCTATATAATTCATTTATTTCACATTTTAATCCCTAAAATTATTATTTTTGCAATTTAGTTCTAATTACTCAAAAACTCCAATACAAAATATGTTAATCTAAAACATATCTTTCATATTTCATCATCAAACAACAAAAATCACAAGCTCTCAACAATGGCATAACTCAAACTATTCACTAAAATCAAAATTTCAAGCATGAGTTTTGTAGTATTCGAAGCAACGATCTCAAAAACGTAAAAATTATCAAAAACCTAGCTGAACTCTTACCTTGATTGAGCTTGGAAAGCAACCGAACCCTAGTTTCTTTCTCTTTTATTTGATTTCGGAAAGAACAATGAAAATAACATATATGTTAACTTTATTTTATGTTTTATTATATATATATTATAACATATTATAACTTAAAACTTAATTCACCAATATAACTTTAATGAATTAATATAAAACTTTATATTATAAGCCTAATACCATCCAAAAAAATATACTAATGGAATATTTACAACATAAATACTCCAATTTAGAAAGCCATTAACAATTAGGTTCCTTTTAGAAATGACCACCAAATTTCCCTTTTATGCGATTAAGCCCTTTTATTTAATCGGATACCTAAACGACAAAATTAAATCACAAAAATTTCACAGATATAAATTCACACAAAATAATCACAGAAAATAATTTTTAAATATTTTTTGACTCAGATTCATGGTCCAAAAACCACCATTCCGATTATGGTCTAAATCGGGCTATTACAGCCTATGTCACCAGATATGAGATTGCTCAGGAGACGGGGGCCAGGGTAGGTTCACCAACATTGGGTAGTGATAATCCGGAGCTTGGTACTGAGGCACTAACTAGGTTAGTAAGGGAGGTGCTAGGGGAAGTGTTTGAGGCCAGAGTTGAGGAGATTGGTGAAACGCTTCAGGCTAGGTGCTTGGATTGTAAGAAGAAGAGAGATTACAGTTGTTCTGTGAAACGTGTTAAAACGTGTTTGAACCTACAGGCATTCGGGTGAATTCCAGAGGAAGTCAGGAACATGTCTCAGATGCGAGTCTAAGGAGCATCAGGTTCGGGATTGCCAAGTCACTTTTAAGCCAGGTATGTTCATTTGGGTGTGATGATTGGGATATAGAAATTGTATGAGGCTGATATCTATCTGCTCCAATGGTTAGATGTTTTGGGTGTGTGTAAGAGGTTTCAAGATCAAGTTAAAGTGTGTTAGTGTTAATGGGGTCAGAGTGCGCAATGAGAACGTAGTGGTGTAGTCTAGGTTGTGCAACTGTTTTGGTAGTTGGAAATTTCGAGGATGAAATTTCTTTAAGAAGGGGTGAATTGTAACGCCCTGAATTTGGTCCTAGAAGGAATAGGCCCCGAATTTGAGCATGGGAACAGCTAGGAGATTACATGTAGGTATTTAGTTGTGTAAGAAAATGGCATAAAGGCATGCTAGCATTAGTGGTTAAGTTTCTTAAGAAGTGTTGGAGAAGTCCTGGGTTCAAACCTGTGCTTTAGCAGAAATTTTAATTTTAAGTGAATAAGTCCCTTGGTTCTGGATAGTAGGCTTCTTATATTAAATTAGGCGATATATGATACAAAGAGAGTTGTGGTGTAGTGGTAGTGGCGTGTTGTGTTTCTAAGGAGTTTGGAGGTTTGAGTCACTCTTTGCACAAAGAAGTATTTATTTTACTTCTTTGCTGCATGAGGAGTGGAGTCTGACTAGAACTCTGCAGGTTGGAATTTGAATGGGTCATAGAGAAAATCAAGGAGGATTTCGTGGAGAGAATTGTGGAAGGATAAAGGGAGAGATATTTGGAGAAAATTAAGGAGTTGAGTGAGAAGGGAAGTGTGTGCCAAATTTGGTCTCTAGCTTTGAGGAAATTCAGCTTTGGGAAAATGATAGGGGCTGTGCACGTTTTGGGGTTCCAGGTTTTTCTCTTCATTTTCGGTTTTGTTAACACCCTTGGTTGTCTTCAACTAATATAACGGTTACTGCTGAGGACTTTGGTTTTTTGCTTCTACTTTGCCTTATTTTTATTCTTTTGGCCGAATATACTATTTTATTTCGATATCATCTATTCCTTCATTTTTATTTTGTCTTCTTGGCGGTGTAGCCGAACACCCTGATCTTTTCTTTCCTTTCCAGTCGCTCCTCTTATCATCTCCTATCCCACCATATTATTTTTCTTCTAGATTTTTGCCACTAGCCGATTGTTCTTTCCCCATTCTTCTCTTCCCTCTTTTTTCCTTTTTGATTTGGAATACTAATGGTACTCGGCCTTCTTTTCTCTCCCTATTCTTGATCGATTGCTTCTATATGTTGCTATTGGTTTATTAATTCGTTTTCGGTGAGAGTTCCTGATTAGAATGGTAAGTGTTCATATTGGCTTTTCTCAATCAATCTATTCTTTCTCATCCTCTTTCTTAACTGAATGCCTCCTTTCCATTCATGATTGCCAGATGATGATCTTTTCCCCATGATATGTAGCTCGTTGGGTTGTCAGATCCCTTGAGGAGTGGAGTAGTTCATGTGGCCTTGAAGCAACATACCTATTCCTCTTATTAATCAAATAAGGTAAGAACGCTACCTTACTTTTGGGTTAGGCCGAATATCCCTTTAGATTGTAAGTTAATATTGTGGATCTAAGCCACATATGTGATCAATCTTATCTAACAGTCTGTTGTTATGCAGCTATTCGACAAGGAGAGTCCGTTTGGTTCTAGTCAGGGATCTTAGGGTAATAGCCTGTATTACTGTCAATCAAGGTTAGTAGTAATTGAAAGTTCGAGGGTTTAATGTTGTGAACCGTAACGATTGGAAGACTAACAGTATGTTTTATTAGAATATAGGCTTTGGGCTCGTAAGCTGTTCACTCAATTTCGCAAACAAGTGTGTATTCACACATTGAATAGACTATAGAACGGCAAAAGCCGAAAAGCCGAAAAGCTGAAAGAATGGCCTTTTGGCCACATGGGTGTGCGAACGCACATGTGGTAAGCCAAGCCCATGAATCATGGGCATAAGACTGTACAGGCCACCATGGGCATTCTTATAGGCATAGACTATTTTGCGCCATGTTGGGCCGAAATGGGCCGTGTGGCCTAATGGGCTCGTGGGCTCCACATGGATGAAATCCACGATTTGTGGCAGATATTGGACTGGGCTGTGTAGTTCGCATGGCCGTGGTAACTTTTGGGCTTGATGGGCCACACGGGCGTGTGGGCCTACTTGGGCCGCAAAATGGGCCTTGGGCACATTTACACTGTTAGGACCGTTAAGGTTACTCGAGTCACTTGAGGTGACTATAGACCCTCTGATGGGTCAATAAGAGTACCTAGATCCCAACGCAGGAAGAATGACCAAAATACCCCTATAGGATAAAATGACTATTTTACCCCTCGAGGGTAGATGACTAATTTGTGCTATGATTTGACTGTACTGAGCATGACATTCTGCATACTTGTATGATATAGGACATGACATTCTGCATGGGGTTGGGATACTGTTAAGGAGGAAGTGTATGATACCGGTGGCTCCGCCACATATACTATTTTTGGTGGCTTTGCCACATATACTGTTACTGGTAGCTTTGCTACGATACTGTTACTGGAAGCTTTTCTATGATACTGTTACTGGTAGCGTTGCTACGATATTGGTGTGTTGGCTAGGTGGGTCGACTTTGTCCTGACATGGTGTGTTGGTGGTACGGAGTGGTGTGTTGGCTGGCTTGGGATGGGTTGCATTATTATACTACATTGATACTGTATAGGGCTAAGGCCATTCTGTACTGTTTCTGAATAGGGCTCAAGCCCAGACGATCACTGAATGCTGTATGCCGATCGACTGATAGGAGATTACACACTGAGTTTTCGTAAACTCACCCTTTCTTTTGACTGTGCAGGTAATCCCCAGTGTTAGGCGGATCGGAGCTACAAAGGACTCGAAAATGGCCACACTACTGCTCCTATTTTCTTTTATTTGGCATTTATTTATAGTTATATTTTGTTTTGGGTTTTGAATTATGTAATAAAACATTTCTAATTCTCCAGCTTTTAATTTGGGATTTTTTTTTCCTTATCATGATTTATATTTGTTAAAAGTAGAACTCAGTTTTCCAAAACGATAACTATTTTCAAAACACTACGTTTTGCAACACTTTTTAAATTCTTCCACAACAAATAGAGTTTTAAGAGTAATGACAATTTAAAATGAATAATGAATAGCTAGAATGATTTGAGTTCTAGCAAAGAGGCTTTAAGTTTCCAAACGGGTTTTTCATCAGCAAAAGCAAGTTTTCGAAAAGCACTCCAATGTGACACCTTCAGATTCAGCCATAACGTCTAGGCCGGGTTTGGGGTGTTACATTACCAGAGCAGGGTAGTTAACGATATACGATGATGACTACTCGACAACTTTTCGTTTCCCCCGTTTATCAATAGACTTGTCAGTTTCTTGATCTAAATATAATAAATTAATTCAATTAATCAAATTAAACATCTTTAAACACTTATATTTATGCAATTAACCATTTAATGACATTTTACATCTGTACCCTAAACTTTTACTTTTTATTCAATTTAGTCATTATGTCAAAACTTACAAAATTTCCACATTAGCCTAAAACATTACTATCAAATTCCTTATGGCCGTTCTATAGCCCCTAAACATTTGAATATTAGCAAATAAACCATGCCACTTTTGAAGTTATAACTTGTAACACCCCGTGCCCGAGACCGTTGCCGGAGTCGAACAACAGGTGCTGACCGACTTAATTCATTTACTTGCACAGTTCATTTTAAAAATTTCCAGACAGCTGGCTAACTGTGTCACTGTCACCTTAAAAATCATATCTTGAGTTCCAAAACTCGAAAATCAGTTTCGTGATTTTTCCCTGAAACTAAACTCATATATGCATCTACAATTTTTTTCTATAATTTTTGGTTGGGCCAATTAGTACAGTTTATTAGTTAAATTCTCCCATGTTACAGGGATCGACTACACTGACCTTTGCGCATTACGACTTAGATATCTCCCTGTACAGGGATTCAATACTGATTCTGTTTGTTTCTATAGAAACTAGACTCAAAGAGGAATGTATACATGTATGGCATGACTCCTAATTATCTCTGGTTAATTTATAATGAATTTCCAAAGTCGGAATAGGGAATCCAGAAACCGTTCTGGGCCTGTTTCACGAAAACCTAAATATCTCTTAACATACAACTCATATGACCGTTTCGTTTCTTCCATATGAAAGTGGATTCATCAAGGTTCATTTACATAATTTATTCACTATTTAATTACATTCCTACTATTTTTAGTGATTTTTCACATCCACATCGCTGCTGCTGTCAGCATCTGCCTTTAAGGTAGACTTTACCTATTTCATAGTTTCCATGATTCAATTAGCCCTTTTTTTTGCATACATAGCACAAAGTATAATCATGATTAACCATTCCAATGGCTAATCGTTTCCAAACATTTCCATACCTCTTAGTGATCAACATACAAAACGATTATAGTACTATGCTAAAAACGTATATAAGCCATTTTCGCATGGCTATCCAAATTTACACAAAATCCATGGGTACATGACCAACAACAAGAAGGGTAGTCCTATACATGCCATTTCAAAGTTCAACCAAAATTGTACCAAAAGGGGGCTTTGATAGTGTGGGAGACTTCGACTTCCAAAAATCCCGAGTCCGATAGCTGACGAGCCAAAATCTATAAAACAGAGAAACAAAGAAACGGAGTAAGCAATTTATGCTTAGTAAGTTTTGAGCAAGGGATTCCAGCACAACAAAAGTATAGCATTCATATAGCTAAACGGATAATTTCATATGCACAAATTCTCAATATCATACTTACTTCACATTACAAACCCTTATGCTCATACACAAAAAATCAACTTAGCCAAAGGCCGGTAGCTCATTTATCGACTGAGCGAATACAGATTTGTAAGGGATCAACTAATTCAAAGCACACACGAAACATACCTCATCGCTGGGATTTTACGAGCGTATTAATTTAACTTTTTACAGCAAGATCGCTCATTCCCAAATCAAGCATCTTCGGGGTTAGCCGGATATAACCACTCGCACAAGGCCTTCGGGTCTTAACCCGGATATGATCACTAGCATAAATGCCTTCGGGACTTAGCCCGGATATAGTCGCTAGCACAAATGCCTTCGGATCTTAGTCCGGATGTAGTCGCTTAGCACAAAAGCCTTCGGGACTTAGCCCGGATATCATTCGAGTAACCATGCACATATATCAATAAGTCATGACACATTCATATTTCATTTTCATTACCAAAGCTCAAACACAAGACACTTATCACATTTACAATTTCGGCTCAATAGCCACATACAAGAGCATGATTTTGATTTACTTAAGACATAATCTAATCGAATCATAATTTAAGTCCCATTACTCGAAAACTTACCTCGGATGTTGTCGAACGATTCTGATGGCTATTCGACCACTTTTTCCTTCCCTTTATCGGATTTAGTTCCCCTTTGCTCTTGAGCTTAATTTAACAAATAAATTGATTTAATCATTTGAGCATCGAAAAGAGGAACTCAAGGTACTTGGCCCACATATATTCATTAGACATTAAAGTCACATATGTACGGAATCATGAATCAAACTCAACACATTAGTTAATACTCTCCTTAGCCGAATTTTCTAAGTCAAGATAAAGCCTTCAATATGCTTACCTATGGCCGAACAACACATCAAGCTATGTACTCATTCATGTGGCCGATTATGCATGTCTATGTTGAGGCCAATTATATACTCAATACCACACACAAATGGCATACCTTTTACTAACTAATGCATTACATATTATAACTCAATACGCATCCATCATGTACTCCATAACCGAAACACCATCATATGTAAATATATACCTTGAGATATTGTATATGTCAACCAATACATCATGTGCAAACATATATATATATATGTGCAAGAGCCGAATCTCAAAGTTGATTATAACTAAACATGAACATAAATCCAAAACACAAATCTTACCTACCATGCAATAAGCATAAATCATACTTATGGATATACCATGGCCGAATACATCACAACACCATACCATTTCAATTTTGGTCATGGTTAAACAAAGAACTTAATGTCTCACTCAAAAATGCTAAAAAGAAAATCCAAGAGTCATCAATCCACCATCACATGTATCATTAACAAGCTTCATATTTAGCATGCAATGGCATTACCACAAAATCCACCTAGGCCGAATATCATCCCCATGACATAGCAAAGATTTGAACCATGGGCTAATTAGAACTCAAGCTAGCAACTAAAAACATGCATGAATCTCATGGCACAACCTCAAACATACCTTAATCTAGATGCAAGTATGGCCAAACCTCCTCCTAATTCTCTTCCAAACCAAACATGAAGCAAGAACTCCTTCATTCTTCCTTAGAATTTTCAGCCAAAAGAAATGAAAAAGGATGAACAAATTTTTTTTTCTTTTCTTCACTCACGGCAATGGGGGGGAACACTCACACACATTCTTTTTTTTTGTTTTCTTCCTTCCATTTCTTATTAGTTTATTGCCCATGCTTCTTATTTTATTTTCCCATTAACACAACATGTTTCATGACATGTTTTGCCCATCATCCCTTGTCATGGCCGGCCACTAGTACTTAAATGGGGGGAAATTGACATGCAAGTCCACCCCTTTGATTACATGCACTATTAGGCCACTTGCATTTGCCTAGCACATTTCTAAATTTTTTCACATAAGTCCTATCAACTAAATTCACATGCAATTAACTAAATCGAAGCTTAAAACTTTCACACATTTATATTCACATATTTTAGGCAATAATTATCACATTCAAATAATTTGGTGACTCGGTCTAGCGGTCCCGAGACCACTTCCCGACTAGGGTCAATTTTGGGCTGTCACATAACTATTACGTCATTTTACTCAAAACTAGTTAAAATTAGTATACAAAATATTATTACTTAGCAACCAACCTTAATAATCTATCAACTAAGTTCAAAACACATTCAATTCACTCATGGCAATCCTTAAACTTTTAACAATTTTATAAATTAAACCCCAAGCTATATACATTAAGCTAACATGAACTCAAAAACATAAAAATCAATAAAAATGGAATAAAAATTAAACTTACATGCACCCTACAATCTTGGTCGAACCTCAATCATGCATAACCATGGTGTTTTCAGTTGTGGGAGGAATTTTGAAGAAGATGATGGTTTTCCCATCACTTTCCCTCATATTTTAATTACTCAATTATCCTTTTACCCTTTAAATTAACTAAAATTTTACTTAATAACCTTGCCACAACCGTCCACCCATAAGCAAATGTGGCTAATTTCCATTTAAGTTCATTATTTTTCATTCTCATAGCCTTTTAACCCATTTAACTAATAGAAACCCACTTTTTCAACCAATACAATTTAGTTCTTTTTAATTAATTAACTAACTAAACATTAAAATTTCTTAAAATTTTTTTAATACAACCATAATAAAACCCTATAAATATTAAATAAATAATAAAATATTGACTTTTTCGTCGGAGTTGTGATCTCAAAATCATGATTTTGACACCATTGAAAACAGGCATTTCTAGACTCAATTGAATGTTATTTTTAGATTAAGGATGTGACACCCCATACTCAACCCAATCTCTAGGTTCGAGCTATAAGGTGTCACATTCATTTCCAGAGCAAATATGAACAAATTACAATCAAATCATACAATTAACATATTAGTTTCAATTAGTACATGCATACAATACGATATACAACTGATTCTGATTCTTAAACAAGCTTACAAAAGCTCTAACACTAATTTGAGGTTGAATTAGGACTAAATTGTAATATCTAATAAATTCCAAGTTGACATCATGATGTTTGTAACACCCAAAAATAGGGCCTAGGTGTTTTAGGGGTATTTTTAGGAATTTTGGCCTATATGAGCTCAAAATTTTGTAAGGTTGGTACTTGATAATGTTTTCGACTTTGGCATCTTAGCTGCTAAATCAATTTATGAAAAGTGTTTTAGAAACCCTTAATTTTAGAGAAAAGACTGATTTGTAATAGAGTCAAAACAGTAAGCATTTATGTGGCAATTAAACTAGTTTTTATAATTGAACCTAAAAACCTCCGCTTTCAGCCTAAAGTCACAATAGTTGTTCTTCAAATTTGTGCTTGTCGCCCCTTGTTCTTTTTCTCACTATTCCATTGAATTTTTATTCCCAAATCACAATACCTTGTTTTCCTATCATTCTTAAATCATTTATTATCATAAATCTCCAAGAAAAACACCCAAAACTCCATAGATTTCACCATATTCTTCAAACGTGGGTTTTTCAGATTTACATAAAAACATGTTCATTTTTTAAACAAAGGTAAACATTCATGTATCCATTGGTTTTTAATTTTATTTAGACTCTAAACCTAAATTATTAGCCCTCAAATCGCATGCTTTAAATAAAAGCCAAAAATCGAGCCATTAATGGTGGATTTCGGGATTTTGAGTCAAAACTTGGTTTCAAAGTGTTTTTCAACTTGTTTTAGTATGATTAGAAGGTTTTTAAACTTAACTTGAAGTTTCATTAATGATTTCTCATGTTTTAAATAATTTTGTGAAAATTACAGAAAAGATGTCTAAAAATGTCGATACCATGAATTGAATAGATTTGTTTATTTTAAAGGTTACGCATTAGGTGTGGATGATTAATTAGGTGAATGGAACTGATTTTAGGCAAAAATATTGAGTATAGACCGAGATATCAGAATTTAAAGTTTGTTGTGTTAATAGTTTAAGTTACATGGGAACTTAGCTTAAAGCTTGTGTGTTAGTTGCTTTGAATGAATTTTGGTGGATATTTGACTATAGTTGTTGTGTGATATATGTGTGTAAAACTTCAGAATCGTTGGAGATTGGTACGAGCTAGGGAAGCGTTAGTTGAGCTTTCAGCTTTTTGACTAAATCATAAAGTGGTCAGTGTATGGAATTGCTACTCGTAAACACGAGTCATGTTTTGATTAGGAATTTAGATGTAGCCTAAACCCCTACTTTAAGTTCTGAATGAAGCTTTCTTGAAACTATACTTGTCTTGTGGTTATGTGGACATATATATTGTGCATGAAATGTGATATGTGGATATGGTGAGTATTGTGTAAAGTGCCATTGTATACATGAAATAAATGTGTAATATATATGTTATATGACTATGCTAGTGTTTTTCAAAAGATGCTAATATGCAGTGTTAGTGCACGACTAATCGATAAGTAATATGTGTTGTTTTTCATATATTTTGGCCTTGTGATCTTAGAACCATTAGATATAGTTGGCATGCCGTAGGATTGTGAGTACTCACCTATATGTATAGTGATTTTGGGCATTCAGGCCCCGAGACATGTTAGAAGGATAAGGGAATGTGAGCTAAGCTCCATTCAATGGGACATGTGAGAGGTAATAAGGAGAGTGTTAGTTAAATGCTTCACTTTAGGGACATGTTGACTCTATGAGTGTATGTCGTGTAATAGAGATCTGTATATCTGATAAGTGATGGTAGAGCTCACTATTTGTTTCATAACTTAAGTCCTAATCTATCTTATCTTTTATAACTGTGGAAATATGTATCTATGTGTTATGTGATGTATGCTTGAATAAGTATGTATTTGCTATGTGAAAGGATTATAGACAATGAATGTTATTGTACTGTATGTTATCAAACCTTAGAGTATCATACGTGTGAGTAACTGATTGATTGTGAATGCATGATGATATGTTTGCACTGTGGTTGTTCTAGTCATTCATCGAGCTTGTTTTAGCTCACCCACTCTTTTCATCAACTGCAAATTAGTAGCAGTTTGGTGTGGGTGGTGTGGTCTGGTTGTCCAAGGGAGTAATCCAAGGAAGTCTTGTTTGTTTCTATAGGTGTTTATTCGTTTATTTATATTAGTATTTGGAAAATAGGCAAGGTGGTAGACTTGTTTAGTGCCATGATCTGTTTGGGTTATTACCGACTTTGTTATTTCATTTTTGGAAATTTATGAGTTTATATGTTTACTTATGTTCATGAATTTTAATGATGGCTTGATGCATCTTGTTTGGACTAGTTTAGACAATTTGAACTAATAAATTTAGCTGAAGGATGATTATTTACCGAAGTAAGTGATGCATGATACTTAGAATCTGATTTGGAATGAGTTTACTGCACATGTATGCTACACTTTGATGTCCAGGGGTAAAGGTATCGATATTTGGGATTTAAAATTTATACCTCTATGTTTTAAAATGTGCAGGGAGTCAGAATAGAGATTTGGTATCAATACTTTATGTAACACCCCTCACCCATATTCATTGCTGGAACAGGGTTAGGGAGCATTGCCAAAGTAGGGTTACGAAGTATTACCGAACTTATTCCACAAATAAACATACATTTCTCATACATTTTCCCATTCAAAAATATAAAACATTCACAATCATTCATAACGTCCCTAATACGAGCCTACGAAGCCCAAAACATGCTTTAGGAGTGGTTCGGGACTAAACCGGTAACTCAAAGTTTTTTGGAAAACTTAGAAAATTTTACAAAATACAGGGGACACACGCCCGTGTGGCCTGACCGTGTGTCTCACACGGCCAAAGACACGCCCGTGTCATAGGCCATGTGGATATTCGAAATGAGATCACATGGTCGTGTCCCAGCTCATGTCCGACCTCGTGTAACTCTCTAACTTGGGTCACATGGCCAACCACACGCCCGTGTGTCTAGCCTGTGTGCCCTTCGAAATGACCTTACACGACTGTGTGCCAAGCCGTGTGCTAGGTCGTACCTAACTTGTAGGGTATACCAACTTATGCCACACGGCCAAGTCACATGCTCGTGTGTTGGGCCATGTGGAGCATACTGACTTGATTTCTAATTAAACACTAGAGGACACACAGTCATGTCTCCAGACCATGTATCACAAATGGCTGAGACACACGCCCGTGTCTCTGCCCATGTGGACAAAAATAGGCTATTTACCAAGCCATTTTTCTCACCCAATTTTCAATCACCTATACCAACCAAATATGAATATAACCACGGCTCCAAATGGAATTTAAACTCATCCAAACCAAGTTCAATTCATGCTATATCAATACCAACAACTACAAGGCACATAAGTACTACAATATGCTATTCAATTTCATACCAAATTCACATTCTCAAATCATCTAAATGGTCACATTCAATTATGCACTATTTTACCTAAAGCCACAAGCATATCAACTTCAAATTTCAACCATTTGACATCCATAATGCCAACTTACAACAAGCATATAAATGGAAATATTCACAACATATCAAAAGGCCTTTCTCACATATATACATACATCACCAAGCATACCAAAATATGTCAAATCACATGGCTATACATATAACAAACTAGTCATCATTTACAAGCCAATTCAAATGGATAAATCCATTACTAACATATACCAAAATGACCATAAATCCTATACATGCCATATAACCAAATAATAAGCTCAAAAGTACCAAAGTAGAAGCTCGATAGTGTGAAGCAATCTTTGACAACTCCCAATCTGAGCTAGCTTCGCTTCGATATTCACTATAAAACACAGAAAAGTAAACAAAGTAAGCTATAAAGCTTAGTAAGCTCGTATAGTTAATAAGTAAAGCTCACCATTCATTCGTAATTCAAGTAATCTGAACATAATATACTACAAAATCATTAAATCATAAGGTTAATAAATATTCAATCACATAAGTAATCATGAACTCACAACTTTCATAGGTTCAATGCTCATATAGTTTCCGTACATACTTGTACTGATATATATCTATTTCTCACCATTTCTTATCTTTGATATACCCGTTGAACCTTTTGGAATACTATCAAATACTTGAGAATCTCACACCCTAAGTGCCAATACATAGTCGAAGCTATCTCAATCTCATATCACATATAATGCTCACTCTCGAGCTATCAACGGGTCTGCTCACACAAGCTGGCGGTCATGACGTAGCTACATGGTACTACTCACACAACCTAATGAGAATCCGTAACACATGCCTGATAACTCAGCCACCGGTAGGACGTACAACCATCACCCAAATCACATAACCCCTAATGACATGTCATTTGTATCCTAATATATTCCTAAGGTTCAACCGGGGTTTCTCATTCCTGAATCTTCGTCAAACATTTCCGTATAGTCATATTCATCAACAATTCAAATAAAAAGAATTTAAAACACAATTACAATAATGCTTATTAACATACGAACTTACCTCGATCGCAGAAAGGACGAAATGGATTGACTAGTCCAAAACTTTGGTTTTCCCCCGATCTAAATCCGAACTTTGTTTTTCTTTATCTATATAACATCAAATTCAATCTATTCATTATTCATTTTCATATTATGGAAAAATTATACTTATTCCCTAACATTTCAACATCATTACAATTTAGTCCTTATCTCATAAAAATACAAATTCATACAATTAGATCCCTACCCATGCTAGCTGAATTTAATATAGACCCATAGCAGCCCATATTTTTCATTTATTTCAAAATTAACCATAATATTTACACATTTCACAATTTAATCCCTAATTGGAAATTTTACAAAAAATCACTTCACAAATATTGTTTATCTAATAACGACCATTCATTTTCTATCATCAAACATCAAAATACACCTAGATTCATTAATGGAAAAACCCTAAACCTTTAAAAAATTTCAAATTAGTCCCTGGGCTAGCTAGATTAAGCTGCAACGATCTCAAAAATATAGAAATCATAAAAAATGAGACAAAAATCACTTACGTACAATCTAAAGAAGGAGCCAAATGCTTCAAGCCCTAAAATGGTGTCTTTTGTTCTTCAAGTTTGGTGGAATAAAGCTTGAAGAAGATGAATGTTTATTTTTCTTTTATTTTTTTAAGTTTATTATACTAATTACTATATTAACTTTAATATATAGCCTTTAAAGCCATTAAAAGATGTCCATCTTTGTCCACTAACTTTATAAATGGGCTAATTACCATTTAAGGACCTTTACTTTAAAGTTCTATAGCTTTTAGAGACTTTTAGCTAATAGAACATAACTTTTACATTTTATGCAATTTAGTCCTTTTTTTATCAAATTAAGCATTCAAACGATAAAATTTCTTAACAAAATTTTGATCTCGAATTTGTGGTCCCATAACCACTGTTTTGATTTGACTAAAAATAGGCTATTACATTTTAACTCAAGTATCGATAATTGGGGCTAAAGTATTGATATTTTATGGTCAATGCTGGTAATATTAGACAATTAGGATTCTTGTCGAGAAACGGTATCCTCATTTGGTATCATTTTCCAAGTGGTATCGATACCACTTAAAGAAAATATCTATACCTTATTGTCAGTATCGATACTTACGAACATTTTCTAAATTTTTGCTAAATTTCCCTTATGCATGTTTCTAACTGTATGTAAGACTGATTAACAAATGATTCACATGTAACATTGATAAGTAACTATTTGGACGACTTAAAACTTATTCAGTTTAACAAAAGATGATCATTTGGCTTGGATCTAGTTTTACAATTGATGTACAAGAGACAAGATGGTGTTGTGGCATCCCGTATCTGGGCTTGGCAACCAGGCCAGGTATAGGATGTTACAATGTTGGGGGTCCCTCATCGTGACACAACATACTAACTTGGCTTCTCATTGCAATGACCTATGCTTGACGTCATGCCATGGCATGGTGGCTTGATCTCGGGAAACGACATATGCTTGATTTTGCGACGTTACACTATTTTCAAATGGTTAAGTTTTCACATCTATTTGGAACCACAAAAAACATCTCAAACACATTTACAATTATAGCCTCCACCAAAATTCCATTTCAAACATACATTTCTAACATGTTTCAGCATTCATATGACCAATTGTAATTCATAGCTATTAGATTTTTACATTTGATAACTATGAAACTTCAAACATTATAAAAAGGACATATACCATGGAGTATGCACACAAGTGATTCAACTTCTTATATAAAGCTACAAATTGCTAATTTCATCTATACAATTCAACCATAAGCCATTTCAAAATCTTCAAGTTATGTCTTAATACAACTTGAACATGTATTGTGCAAAACCGACTCGACCTAGGTATATGTCATACTTAAAACAAAACAGAATTGTACAAACTTTTCTGAGTCCGGGATCGCCTTCTAGATGTTGGATATACTTATCGTCCTCTCAAAATCTACTAAACCTATGCATAAAGCAAACAAACCATATGTTGAGCAAAAACACTAATTGGTAATTCCATGAATTAAGATAAAACAACCTATGCATTAGTAAATTTTTACAAGGTATATAATATCAACGGTAAAACCAATTCAAGTCATTTATCAACTATCTGTCTTAAAACCATTTCAAAATTTGATACATTTAATTCTATTGTCGTTTAACATCTATATATTGTCTCACCCACCATTCAATCACTATTTGGAGTCTATCGACTCATTCATATTCATTCGGCTCCCAAGGCTCATTTTTAATTGATTCATATTGTAGTTTACACACATTATCTACCATAAGACACATATAAGCTGTAACACCCGTCACCCGTCTCCGTCGCTGGAAATGAGTTACAGGATGCTGCATTACAAAATGAAACAGTTATAAACAATTAACAATAAGAATTCAATTACTCTAATCATTTCAATCATGTAATTCCATTTAAAACTTTTCCTAAGTTTTTTATGAGCTTAAGTAAGCTCTAGATTTGACCCAAAAACAAGTAAGGATCAAATTGTACCATTTTTAGAAGATACGTCAATCATACAAAAAGGGGTCACATAGTCGTATATCCAAGCCGTGTAACTTTCTAATGCCGTGTAGATCAAATTGCAAAATTTCATCAATCCTCACATGGTTGTGTGGTTGGGCTATGTAACAAACTGAGACCATGTGAAATCTACATGACCAAATCTATAGCACTCACACGAGAGTGTGCCCAACTCGTGTGACAATCAAGAACTGTGTGCTTCTAATGCACCCTAATTTTTAGTGGCACATGGCTGCGTCACTAACCCGTGTGAGACACACAGTCGTGTGGCCAGACCGTATGACACAAAATATGTCATTTAATGCCTACTTCATGCCAAACTATATTCAAAACATAATTTATGTTCAATTGCAATTAAACGTACTCAAAACTTGCATAAACTCAATAGAACACTTACCAATTTACCACATTTTAACCACATTCAAACAGTATACCAATATACCTCAAATGGCACCCAAAACAATCAACATGCCATGAATCAACTTAAACTATTCAATCACTTATACCGGTCATCTATTCAATATGTTTCAATTCCATACAACAAGTTATGCACCAAAACCTTCCATGTATCATACCTATAGCATTGGAATTTAATATCAAAATAAAATGCCTCATTTGGCACCACGTAGTTCACCTAATTGATCATCTATTGCCATATGAAATTATACCATTAACTCACAATGTCCCAACATATTTTCATACCAAACAACCATATCAATACCACCACATAAACTTAACCGAATAATTTAAAAAGTAGCCAATTACAAGCTCCAAACTTGACTTACCATATCACTAATATGCACGCACACTTTTATACATCATATTTCAACATTAAACTTCTAAAATAACATAATACAATACAAATCCTATTTACATACCACATAATTGGGTTTTTGAAAGACTAAAAGACTATCAAGATAGAAGATGGATAGTATGAGTTCTAGAGCAATTTGATAGTTGAGTTCCGCAAAAGACAACTACAAAATAGACACATAGCCGAGTACGAGTTTTAAAGCTTAGTAAGTTAATAGGTTAAGAAACTTTATAGCTTACCACCATATATGATTAATTTGCCAATTTATGTAACTATATGCCTTTCCTGTCAAAACTATTCCAATAATACAGTAAGTTTAAGAAATATTATACTTTAACACTTTGGCTTGTACTGTATAATTCCATTCAAAACCAATCTATTAAATCATCTATCAAGTTCATCATTTGCATTCCTTCTGTAACACCCCTTACCCATATCTGTGCTGGAATAGGGTTACAAAGCATCATCAGAGTTTACAGAATAATTATAGATAATTTATGTCATTTACAGTTCATATCCAAAACTATTCATATTGTGCATTGATTGGACCCTCAAGGCCCAATTTAAGCATTAGAAACAAGTAGGAACTAAATTAGAGTCTCAGAAAACTTTTCACAAAATTTTAAAATTTTTCTAATATACAGGGGTCACACACCTGTGTGAGTTGGTCGTGTGGCTCACAGGGCCAAGTGACATGCCTATATCTCAGATCGTGTGGGCATTCGATGTGAGGTACACGGCCGTGTCCTAGCCTGTGTAACTCTCTGACTTGTTCCATACAGCCTGCCACACGCCTGTGTGCTAAGTTGTATGTTTAATTTAATTTTCACAAATTAGGTGCAAGTTTCACACGACCAAGACACACGCCTGGGTTCTAGGCCATGTGTCACACATGGCTTAGACACATGCCCGTGTGTCTAATTTTGAGCATTCTATTTCTCAATTTTAAGATGCAGAGGACACACGACCAAACCACATACCCATGTGCCAGGCCGTGTGTCACACACTGTCAAGAGACATACCCGTGTGTCTAGCCGTGTGGACAGAATAAAGTCATTTCCTAACTTTATTTCTCACCAAAATTTGCCAAAAACCTACACCAATACTTGCAAACATATACCAACCAATTCAAGAAATATAACCAAGCCAACTCTAACATCTAACTTGATATACCATTATATTGAATCTTGTTTATAATCTTGCTTTTTATAACATTCATGTTTAACATAACTCACTCAAACCATACTAAACACACATGTACTAATTCCAATTATCACTATCCATTCCAATGGCTAGATTACAAGCTGTCATTTATAAGCCAACAATTGCCAAGTTAACCTATACATGCCATTATACCAAAATAAGTTTACTGTTTATACGAAAATGAGCTAGTAGATAGTGTGATGATGCTTTGACCAATCTCCAACCTTTGTGAGCTTCCAAGTACTATAAAATAGAGAAAAGAAAACCTAGTAAACATTTAATATTTAGTAAGTTCATATAACCGGACTTAAACTTACCAATCATATTTAATTAAATAATCATAAAAATTACATGCTTCCCAACAAATTGACAATTTTGCCTAATCACATACACTCAATTAAGTAAGTTAGTCACATAGTTCACATGTACATCAAATAAACATGGATGAGTTCATCATGTTTCACACTTTTAGGTATTTCAAAAGCATTAAAGACATTATTCTTTCAATCTCATAATTTCTCATGTCAGGAGTTTTGTTCATTGAATTATTAAAATAACGATGGATACTCAGGTAGTACACACAAGGTATACAAAACTATAAACCATCAACTCATAATTAGGAGTACCTATAAGGGCACATAATCAGGGAGCACACTCTTAAGCCACATATCAGGATGCTCAGATGAGCCATGTATTAGAACAATTATCGGGCAAAACAGGAAACTCATAAAAGTTTTAATAAGGGAGGTCATAGAGCTTTACAGGTAACTCTGGATAGTTATTATCAGGGAGCACCGGATAAGGTAAAAGAGAGTTTAAGTGAGCCATGTTAGGAAGCTGATAAGAGCCTATATCAGGGCGCTCACGTAGAGCTGCGTTTGTGTCTACATTATATGCTGGATCACAACCGATCAAATCATATAACAGGACACTCACAAAGAGCTGCAGTAATGTGCAACACATGCAAAATCACTACCGATCAGGATACTCGCATGAAATATATAATAGGATGCTCAAGAGGGCTATAATAGGATTGCTAGTCTGAGCTATATTCTATCCGCAACATATGCTGGACCACATTCAATATTGGAAATCATATATCCATGGAATTTCATTAATCAAACAGAACTTGTCATTTATCAAGCAATATCGAGCATGTGATTTATTTCATACTTTAAACATTTATATAATTCACCCAAGTACAACATTGAATTCAAACATATTAACATACAGAAATAAATTACATGAACTTACCTCGACACTTGTTCGTATTCAAAAGTCTACTAATCTGACACATTTTCTTTTCCTCGATCTAACTTCAAATTTGAGTTATCTGGGTCTATGTAAATGAATTTAATAATCAATTTAATACAATTCATATTTGACTGGATTTAATTTACACCCTAGGAAAAATTACCATTTTGCCATTATACTTTCCATAAATTTCAATTTCGTCCCTAGGCTCAGAAAATGAAATTCATGCAATTTAATCCTTATTCCACGCCTAATCGAAATTTTCATGTAACATTTGCAGCACATGTATTTCACAAAATTTAGAAATTTTCCATAACTTTTACATCTTTTCAATTTAGTCCCTTAATCACAATTTTATGAAAATTCACTTTATAAAAGTTGTTTATCTATCAACAACCTTTCATTTTCTATCATAAATTTCAAATTTTCAGCATATTCATCTAGGGTAAAATTTTTATACTTTGATAACTTTTCAAATTAATCCCCCAAATAGATAGATTAAGCTATCCCAATCTCAAAAATATAAAAATTACTAAAAATGGGATAAGAAAACATGAGTAATTAAGCTTGATTAGTTTCTTTTCTCTCTCCTAGGGTTTCTATAAAATTTTGGGGATGAAGATGACAACAATATGATGATATTTCTTTTTAATTATTTATCATCCTTTAATTTTTCTCATTTCCAATTTCATCATTTTATTTTTCATAGTTTCCATGGATAAATCACCAAAAATATCTACTAACTTTTCTTTGATGGTCTAATTACCAGATAAGGACCTCAAGTTTTGAATTCCATAGCTATTTGGCACTTATAGCTACTAGAACTGAACTTTTGCATTTTATGCAATTTGGTCATTTCCCTAATTTAACACATACTCGATAAAAGTTTCTTATCATAATTTTTAATATAACATCCATATCATAATGCAGACCATGCAATAATATTAAAATAAATTTCTTTCTGGCTTGGATTTGTGGTCTCAAAAGCACTATTTCGATTTTACTAAAAATGGGTTGTTATAACTCTCCCTCCTTTTAAGAATTTTCATCCTCGAAAATCTTACCAGTAAAGAGATTTGTATAATGCTTTCTCATAGTATCCTTCAGTTCCAAAGAAGCTTCTTCTATTCCATGTCGTTGCCAATGAATCTTTACCAAAGCTACTTTTTTATTTCTTAACTCTTTTGTTTCACGTACTAGGATTTTGATCGGTTGTTCACTGTAAGTCATATCAAGCTGAATATCTACTTCTGTTGGAGAAATAAAATGTGAAGGATCCGATCGATACTGTCACAACATAGACACATGAAAAACATTATGAACTTTGTCGGGTTCTGCTGGTAATGTCAACTGATATGCAACAGGTTCGATTCTTTCAGTAATCTCATATGGCCTGATGAATAGTGGACTCAATGTTCCTTTTCGAGCAAACCAGAGAACTTTCTTACAAGGTGATACTTTCAAAAATACCTTATCACCGACCTGAATTCTATCTCTTTTCGTTTAAGATTTGCATAAGAGTTTTGACAATTAGAGGCTGCTTTCAAACTACCTTTAATTACTTTTACCTTTTCTTTAGTTTCATAGGCTAAGTCAACTCCGTGTGTCTTTTTTCTCAATGAGCTTTGTCCAGTACAATGGAGTTCTACATTTGCGGCCATACAGAGCCTCATATGGTGCCATTTGAATACTAGATTGGTAACTGTTATTGTAAGCAAATTCAACTGAAGGTAGATATTTTTCCCTGTTACCTTCAAATTCTAGAATACAACATCGAAGCATATCTTCCAAAATCTGTATAACACATTTGAATTGTCCATCCGTTTGACGATGGAATGCAGTGTTGAAATGTAATAGTGTGCCCAGAGCTTCTTGCAACTTATTCCAGAATTAGGACGTAAATCGAGGATCTTTATCTAAAATAATGGAGGCCGGCACTCCATGCAGTTTGACAATCTCAGAAACATATAATTCAACCAATCTATCCAAGGAAAAATCCATACGTACCAGAATAAAGTGTGCAGAATTTGTCAACTGATCGACGATTACCCAAATGGCATATTTCTTCTTCGAAGACAGGGGTAATCCTGATACAAAGTCTATGGTAATTCTTTCCCATTTCCATTCCGGTATCGTAACTGGCTACAATAATCCCGAAGACACTTGATGCTCAGGTTTTACTTGCTGACATATCAAACATTTAGATACAAATTCAAAAATATCCTATTTCATTCCTGACCACCAGTACATCTTTTTCAAATCATTGTACATTTTGTTACTTCCCGGATGAACAGACACAGTACCATTATGAGCTTCATTCAAAATCTTCTGTACAAGTTCTAAATTCTTCAGTACACATATTCTGCCTCTGAATATTAGACAATCATTGGACCCAATCTGAAATTCTAAATCAGAATTCAATTCACACTGTACCCGTTTAGCTTATTGTTTATCATCATTTTTCTGAGTTTCAAAAATTTGCTACAAAATTGTCAGTCTAGCTTTTAATTCAGAAATTATTGAACCATCATCAGATAACGACAATCGGGTATTCATTGCTTGCAAAGCAAACAGAGATTTTTTTCTTAGAGCATTTGCAACTACATTGGCTTTTCACGGATGATAATCAATAACCAAATCATAATGTTTCAACAGTTCAATCCACCTGCACTATCTCATATTCAAATCCTTTTGCAACATCAAATACTTTAAACTTTTATCATCAGTAAATATATGACATTTTTCACCAAATAGATAGTGTCGCCAGATTTTCAATGCAAACACAATGGCCGCCAGCTCTAAATCATGTATCGAATAATTCTTTTCATATGGTTTTAGTTGTCTTGAAGCATAGGCTATTACTTTACCTTCTTGCATCAATACACAGTCTAAACCATTTAATGATGCATCACTATAAATTATAAGTTCGTTACTTGATCCAAACTGAACTAACACGAGTGCTTCAGTCAACAAAGCTTTCAATTTGTCAAAACTCTGCTGGCATTTATTAGTCCATTCAAATTTCACGTCTTTCTGTAAAACCGAGTCATCGGATAAGCTATCATTGAGAACCCTTTAACAAGCCTCCAATAATATCATGCTAGTCCCAAAAATTTTTTTACTTCAGACACATTTTTCGGTGGCTTCCAGTTAACAATACTTGAAAATTTATTCGGATTCACCCTAATACCTTTAGTAGATATTATGTGTCCGAGAAAACTAACTTCCAGTAGCCAAAATTCACATTTACTAAATTTGCCATATAATTGTTTCTCATGCAGAGTTTGTAACACAGATCCCAGATGATCAGCATGTTTATTTTCATCTCGGGAGTAAATCAAAATATCATCAATAAATACTACCACAACCTATCTAGATACGGTCTAAAAATTCTATTCATCAAATCCATAAATACTGCAGGTGCATTCATCAACCCAAATGGCATTTCAAGAAACTCATAGTGCTCGTATCTGGTTCTGATATCTATTTTTGGAACATTCAAATCTTTTACCTGTAGTTGATAATAACAAGAACGAAGATCAATCATCGAAAATACTGTGGCATCTTTCAGTTGATCAAACAAGTCATCAATATAAGGCAGTGAATACTTATTCTTTATTGTAACTTTGTTGAGCTGCCTGTAATCAACACATAACCTCAATGATCCATCATTCTTCTTTACAAATAGAACCAGTGCACCTTAAGGTGAGAACCTGGGTCAAACAAAGGCTCTATTAATCAATTCTTGTAATTGTGCTTTCAGCTCTTTCAATTCGGTAGGAGCTATTTTGTAGGGTGTTATGGATATCGGTGTTGTCCCTGAAACAAGATTTATAGAGAACTCCACTTCTCTAACTAGTGGTAAACTAGGTAATTCCTCCAGAAATACATCAGGAAATTCACAAACAACCGGCATTGACTGAAGCTTCGACTTAGATACTTTAGTATCCAACATATATGCAAGATAAGCATCACAACCCTTTCTGACATATTTCTGTGCTAATATTGCTGAAATCACAGTAGATAACCCATCCAGTTTACTAGATTCAACGTGAAGTAACTCACCATTCCGACACTTTAACATAAAGTATTCCTGTTTACAATTCAGCACTGCATCATGCTGGGTTAGCCAATCCATTCCCAAAATCACATCAAATTCATCAAATGGCCACAACATCAAATCAGCCAATAAATAATAACCCTTCACCATTAACGGATAGTTTTTACAAAGTTATCCACTGTAACATACTGGCCCAGGGGGTTTGAAACTTTAACCACAAATTCAGTGAATTCAACAAGTAAATTTTTAACAAACACTAAATTTGTGCATATGTATGAATGTGTTGAATAGGGATCAATCAAAGCAGTAATATCAGTATCAAGTAGAGAAAATGTACTAGTAATGACGTCTGGTGCAGAGGCATCCTCTCTTGCACGTATAGCATATGTCATTGCTGGTGCTCTTGCTTTAGATTTAGCTGTTGAGTCTTTTGTAGTACCTCAACTACCAATAACATTACCGAGGTGATGGGATGGTCTGCCTCTCAAGGCGGGATTACTCAGCTTCGAAGTCTGATCAGTATCTTTTTCAATTCTTTCTGGACAATCTTTAAGAAAATGATCAATAGAACCACATCTATAACAAGCCCCACTTCTCAAACGACATTCCCCAAATGCAATTTATTACAATGTTTTCACCTCAGTTTGTGTAACACCCCAAACCCGAGGCCGTCGCCGGAGTCGAACACGAGGTGTTAACAGACTCCAAACCACTTAAAAAAAAATTTCCCAGACAAGCTGCCAGTCTGCGTACTAGTCGCTTTAAAAATTATATCTTGAGTTCTGAAACTCAAAATCCAGTTCCGTAAATTTTCCCTGAAACTAGACTCATATGCCCATCTACATATTTTTTTCTAGAATTTTTGGTCAGGCCAACTAGTACAGTTTATTAGTCAAAGTCTCCCATGTTATAGGGATCGACCACACTGACCTTTGCGCATTACGACTTGGATATCTCCCTGCACAGAGCTTCAATACTGATGCCATTTGTTTCTATAGAAACTAGACTCAGAGAGGAATCTATAAATATATGGCATGACTCCTAATTATCTCTGGTTAATTTATAATGAATTTCCAAAGTCGGAACATGGAATCCAGAAACTGTTCTGGCCCTGTCTCACGAGAACCTGAATATCTCTTAACATACTGTCCATATAATCGTTTCGTTACTTTCCTATGAAAATAGATTCATCAAGGTTCGTTTACATAATTTATTCATTATTTAATTCCAATCCTACTAATTTTAGTGATTTTCCCAAATCTATATCACTGCTGCTGCCAGCATCTGCCTTTAAGGTAGACTTTACCTATTTCATAGTTTCCATGATTCAACTAGCCCATTTAGCATAAATAGCACAAATTATGATAGTGATTAACCATTCCATACCAAATGATTATAACATTATGCTCAAACATATATAAGCCATTTTCGCATGGCTATATACATTAACCAAAATATTCTTCCGCCACTAGTCTATTTTATACATGCCATAAGATAATTCAAAACGTAGCAGTACCAAACAGTGGATAGTGATAGTGTGACTAGTTGCTGACGATCCCTGAGCCTGTAGCTTCGCAATGAGATCTATAAAACAGAGGAAATAGAGTAAACGGAGTAAGCATTACAATGCTTAGTAAGTTTTAAGCAGTGTCAACAGATAACAATCAAATTATAACATAGTTGTTCGTATTTTTATTTCCCTCTTCCTTCGGGCATACCATCCCTTTACCGAATATGCACATCTCATCATATACAATAGGCAGATAAACTTTCACATAATAGTGAGCTCATGTGACATAGATATATCGTATGATTTCACATAACCTCTCACTCTGATTCGATGTCACATAATCATAGGAATAGTCTCATAGATTGCTCTCGTATGCGTCACATAACTACCTTATGATTTAGTGCAAATCAAGCTCACATATAAACTTAGAGTACATACCTGTTTAACCTTTCGCATTGAATATATTTATAAGCAATTCTTATTACGAAGTCTTACCCGGGCATAATCTCCACACGAAGTTATCGGGTCTTACCCGGACAAAATCCCCACACGTAGTCATCGGGTCTTTAGAGCTCGGATATAGTACGAGCACGAAGCTTACGGACATTAATCAGTGATAATATTCTCGCATAAAGCCTGCGGGGTTTTAACCCGGATATAGTACTGACACAAATGCCCTTCGGGACTTATCACATTCATCACATCGGCCATTAGGCCCTATCACATATATATACACTTTCACATTCATCACATCGGCCATTAGGCCCTATCACATATATATACACTTTCACATTCATCACATCGGCCATTAGGCATTATCACATATATACACTTTCACATTCATCACATCGGCTATTAGGCCTTATCACATATATACACTTTCACATTCATCACATCGGCCATTAGGCCATACTATCATTTCATATTCGAATACTCATAAACTTACAATATCACGATTTAGAATTCAAGTATGGGTTTAATCAATAGCTTGTGAGCAACTAAAACAAGTTTATCAAGGTTCACAACATAATCTCAAATTCAGCACAAGCTGTTTTTCCTGAGCAATAGTCACTAAATTATTTATGACTGGAGCTACAAAACTCCAAATCACTTTCCGTTAATTTTTCCTGAAAATAGACTCGTATATCTTCCATCCATAAAATTTCCAGAATTTAAGGTTTGGCCAATAAATACCAGATTTTTCTTAAAGTTTCCCCTATTTCACTGTTTGACTAATCTGACCACTCTTCACTACGAATCAAATTTCTCATTTTACTGAATTCAAAATGTGTTGTATTTGATTTCATTTGAAACTAGACTCATTAAGGAGTCTAATCATATAAATTTTATCTCATAACCATTTTTTTACAATTTATAATGATTTTCTAAAAACAGAACAGAGGATTACAGTGTCATTCTGCGCTGTCTCACACAACTTTAAGTATCTCATTATCAGAAATTCCTTTGCTTACACGGTTTCTTTTATAAGAAACTAGACTCATTAAGCTTTAATTTCATGTATCATTCAGCCGATAATTCAAATCCATAAATTTATGGTGATTTTCTAAAGTCACATTACTGCTGCTGTCCTAAGCAGACTATTTCAAATTACCCTTGAATTCCCAAGCTCAAACACTTAAGAACTTACCATTTGAGCTTAGAACATATCATGGCCACATCATATCTTATTAAATCAACTCATCATGTCCTATTATAATTGAATTTACTCAACGTTTAATCACTTAAAACTTACCTCGGATGTGGTCGAACAATTTCGGCGGCTATTCGATCACTTTTTCCTTTCCCTTGTTGGACGCCTCTCCTTTAGAGTCTTGAGCTTAAACAAATAAATTAACTCATTTAACCGCTTTGCTACATATATTGGTATCCACATTTTAATGGTTTTATGACATACGAAACGACATGGTAAAATTTTCATCTTGCTACTTTATGTTCTTAGCTATTCGGCTAATAACCTCATGCAATTACCATACTATCAATAATCTAATCACACATGCATATGCATACTTGGACATTCGGTAATCACCTTTGCTAATTTTAAACTCAACATCACATAAGCTCCCAAGTGATGGCCGAATGCTTCATTTGTTACCCAACTAACCATTCAACAACCTCAACCTCATTACCACCCTTTTATGCCTAATTATCTAAGTCAAGATAAGATCATCAACATGCCTAACTATAGCCGAATGTGCAACATTAATCTATCATTTCTATCTCATTTAACACTTAACATTTACCACATATCGATTCACCAAACTCTCCATCTATTCATGCTCTCATATTCGGTCACCCATACCCATACTAACCATATAACTAATTAATCCTAGGGTTAAACACAAGTGCAATATTGAAGCACCATGGCCGAACCTTCATGAAGTTGCTAAGACCCCTCATTTCTACTCCTCACACACTCTCACATCCAAACCTTTTTATTAAACACTCAAGCTCAATCATCTTCATGCCTCATCACCACAACATCAAAACACCAACCAAGAAAGACAACACCCATGGCCGAATATCATCTCCATCACATAGCAAGATTTAGACAATGGGCTAGGTAGAACTCAAACTAACAACTAAAACATGCATGCATCTCATGGAACATCATCAAACATACCTTAGTCTAGTTACATGCATGGCCGAATCTCTTCAACCTTTCTTCTTCCTTCCTCCTTCAAATTTTCGGCCAAGGTGTTAAAGGATGAACACCCTTTCTCTTTTCTTTTTCTTTTCTTTGTCTAGTTACGGCAAATGGAGGGGGGGATGGATGAGACAACTTTGTTTTCATCACCCCTCCCTTTTCATTACTTAATTACTAACCCTTTATTTATTCTTTCTAACATAACACACTAGGCCAACATGTTCCCAACATGTTTCCACCCATAGCATGGCCGGCCACTAGCTCAAATTTTGGGTAATTTGACATGCAAACCCATCATTTTCATAACATGCATTAATAGGCCACTTCACATTTGCCTAGCACATTTCTAATTTTTCTCACATAAGTCCTATTTAATAAAATTCACTTACAATTAACAAAATTCAAACATGAAATTTTCACACATGCATATATACATATAATAGACATAAAATATTATATTCAATTATTTCTGCAACTCGGTTTAGCGGTCCCGAAACCACTTCCCGACTAGGGTCAAATTAGGGGTGTCACAACTCTTCCCCCCTTTAGGGATTTTCGTCCTCGAAAATTTCTACCGATGCATAGTTTAGGATAACGTCCTCTTATTGAATTATATCCATATAAACATTAGCTCATCGATAGCAATTGTAATTCATTACTGATTTCGCATCGATCCATAAAATCATTTTCTTATCTTAAAACAAATACATAAACATTTCTACAAGTATGCACATATATCTCATTTTCTTGATTTCATAAGCAATAATCACTTAACTTAATTCACAAATGCATTTCAAACACATATTGAGCACATATTAACATGTATAATTCACATCATCAACCCACATATTTGTAACCCACATTTTCATTCATGAATAAGCTGTAACCTAACCGAAAGTACACATATACTCAAACATCCCAATAAATATCCTTTATAACTTTATCACATCTCAATATTCAACTAAACTCATTTCCAAAAGAAAAGTCAACTTCCACGTACCTGAACATTTATTTCATTTAGCACATTCAATCATAGTTAACGTTACCCATATACAGTAGAATAGGCATAAAGCCTAATATAATACACTGGCATGAGATTTATTCTAGCGCATAACTCGAATATCCAAAATTATCAACATTCATCAAAAATTCTTTCAAACTTTCGAATGTCGAAACTTAATCAAAATAATTTCTTGAACAAGATTAACAAAATAGTGTCCATTCAGCAATAGCACATATAGCTCTTACAATGCCATATCCTAGATATGGTCTTACATATTCTCACATATCGAACCGATGCCATGTCCCAGACATGGTCTTACACACTATCTCAAATCAATGCCTTCGTCCCAAACGAGGTCTTACATGAACTCCACTTCACACACTTAGTGCCCACTGACCGATCTCGCACTCATAGTGCTCGGTTAAAGGAATTCACACACACACAGTGCCTCTAATGATTCACATACATAGTGCTCTTATTCATTCGTTAATACACATTGAAATGACTTAACCAAGTCTATAAACATCATGTATGTACACTTTTAAACATATCATCTCATTTAAATTTGAATTCGTATAGTAATGAGCACTTAAACTTTGCTCAAATTACCGGCACGAAGCCTACTAGGCACGAAGGCCCGAATACACGTCACCAGCATGATTACTCTTCGGGACCTAGCCCGGATATAACACCAGCACAAATGCTCTTTGGGGTTTAGCACGGATATATCACTAGCACGAATGCTCTTCGGAACTTAGCCCGGATACATCACTAGCACGAATGCTCCTCGGGACTTAGCCCGGATATATCACTAGCATGAATGCTCTTCGGAACTTAGCCCAGATACATCACTAGCATGAATGCTCTTCGGGACTTAGCCCGGATTTAGTAACTCGCACCAATGCCTTCGGATCTTAGTCCGGATATGGTCACTTAGCACAAAGCCTTCGGGACTTAGCCCGGACATCATTCGAATAACCATGCACATTTAACAATAAATCATGACACATTCGTATTTCATTTTCATTAGCAAAACTCAAACACAAGACACTTATCATTCCTGCAATTTCGGCTCAATAGCCACACACAAAGAGCATGATTTTGATTTGCTTAAAGCATGATCTAATCAAATCATAATTTAAGCTCTATTACTCAAGAACTTACCCCTTTCCGCTGTCCGAAATCGACTTGGTAAGGTCGCACCCTTAATATAAATAATTGATAGAAAATATATATATAGTGGGTTCACACACATAGTGCTTAATAATCAACCACGCACACTTAGTGCCATGTACTTTAAACTCGCACACTTAGTGCCATGCATTTCAAGCCCGCACACTTAGTGCCAATCTCACAACCGTGAACACTTATTGCCCGCACACTTAGTGCCAATCTCACAACCGTGAACACTTCTTGCCCGCACACTTAGTGCTGAAAACCAACCACTCTATACGCTTCACTGCCTTTTTACATTCGACAATTTCGTCTCTACATACATATACACATATAGCAATACACATTAGTATATCATTTACATTACTTGAATACAAACACAACATGCTTATCGACCATTCAACTTCCAGTTCCATAGCCACATACAAACATCACATTTATAGTCATAACACTCCTTCAAAATTGCATCACTTATACCCTTATAATTCAATCCAAATCGAAATTCAAATACGAGTACATGATACGTACCTGATCAACTTAATAATTTAGGCATATCTAAATGAAGTTATATCGCAAATTCTCATAGTCAGAAGCTTGCTACAGCTCGATCGGGATCAAGATTCATTACAATACAGCAAACACATTTTAATAGCCAAAAATCATCACACAATCATTTTATCACTTTATGGCATGTATAAATAGACTCACGCGTGCTACGTTAGTCCTAGAATCGACTAAACCGTAGCTCTGATACCAATCAAATGTAACACCCCGAACCCAAGGCCGTCGCCGGAGTCGAACACGAGGTGTTAACAGACTTCAAACCACTTAAAAAAAATTTCCCAGACAAGCTGCCAGTCTGCGTACTAGTCGCTTTAAAAATTATATCTTGAGTTCTGAAACTCGAAATCCAGTTCCGTAAATTTTCCCTGAAACTAGACTCATATGCCCATCTACATATTTTTTCTAGAACTTTTGGTCGGGCCAACTAGTACAGTTTATTAGTCAAAGTCTCCCATGTTACAGGGATCGACTACACTGACCTTTGCACATTACGACTTGGATATCTCCCTACACAGAGCTTCAATACTGATGCCGTTTGTTTCTATAGAAACTAGACTCAGAGAGGAATCTATACATATATGGAATGACTCCTAATTATCTCTGGTTAATTTATAATGAATTTCCAAAGTCGAAACATGGAATCCAGAAACCGTTCTGGCCCTGTCTCACGAGAACCTGAATATCTCTTAACATACTGTCCATATGATCATTTTGTTACTTTCCTATGAAAATAGATTCATCAAGGTTCGTTTACATAATTTATTCATTATTTAATTCCAATCCTACTATTTTTAGTGATTTTCCCAAATCTACATCACTGCTGCTGCCAGCATCTGCCTTTAAGGTAGACTTTACCTATTTCATAGTTTCCATGATTCAACTAGCCCATTTAGCATAAATAGCACAAATTATGATAGTGATTAACCATTCCATACCAAATGATTATAACATTATGCTCAAACATATATAAGCCATTTTCGCATGGCTATATACATTAACTAAAATATTCTTCCGCCACTAGTCTATTTTATACATGCCATAAGATAATCCAAAACATAGCAGTACCAAACAGTGGATAGTGATAGTGTGACTAGTTGCTGACGATCCCCGAGCCTGTAGCTTCGCAATGAGATCTATAAAACAGAGGAAACAGAGTAAACGGAGTAAGCATTACAATGCTTAGTAAGTTTTAAGCAGTGTCAACAGATAACAATCAAACTATAACATAGTTGTTCGTATTTTTATTTCCCTCTTCCTTCGGGCATACCATCCCTTTACCGAATATGCACATCTCATCATATACAATAGGCAGATAAACTTTCACATAATAGTGAGCTCATGTGACATAGATATATCGTATGATTTCACATAACCTCTCACTCTGATCCGATGTCACATAATCATAGGAATAGTCTCATAGATTGCTCTTGTATGCGTCACATAACTACCTTATGATTTAGTGCAAATCAAGCTCACATATAAACTTAGAGTACATACCTGTTTAACCTTTCGCATTGAATATATTTATAAGCAATTCTTATTACGAAGTCTTACCCGGACATAATCTCCACACGAAGTTATCGGGTCTTACCCGGACAAAATCCCCACACGTAGTCATCGGGTCTTTAGACCTCGGATATAGTACGAGCACGAAGCTTACGGACATTAATCAGTGATAATATTCTCGCATAAAGCCTGCGGGGTTTTAACCCGGATATAGTACTGACACAAATGCCCTTCGGGACTTATCACATTCATCACATCGGCCATTAGGCCCTATCACATATATATACACTTTCACATTCATCACATCGGCCATTAGGCCCTATCACATATATACACTTTCACATTCATCACATCGGCCATTAGGCATTATCACATATATACACTTTCACATTCATCACATCGGCCATTAGGCATTATCACATATATACACTTTCACATTCATCACATCGGCCATTAGTCCTTATCACATATATACACTTTCACATTCATCACATCGGCCATTAGGCATTATCACATATATACACTTTCACATTCATCACATCGGCTATTAGGCCTTATCACATATATACACTTTCACATTCATCACATCGGCCATTAGGCCATACTATCATTTCATATTCGAATACTCATAAACTTACAATATCACGATTTAGAATTCAAGTATGGGTTTAATCAATAGCTTGTGAGCAACTAAAACAAGTTTATCATGGTTCACAACATAATCTCAAATTCAGCACAAGCTGTTTTTCCTGAGCAATAGTCACTAAATTATTTATGACTGGAGCTACAAAACTCCAAATCACTTTCCGTTAATTTTTCCTGAAAATAGACTCGTATATCTTCCATCCATAAAATTTCCAGAATTTTAGGTTTGGCCAATAAATACCAGATTTTTCTTAAAGTTTCCCCTGTTTCACTGTTTGACTAATCTGACCACTCTTCACTACGAATCAAATTTCTAATTTTACTGAATTCAAAATGTGTTGTATTTGATTTCATTTGAAACTAGACTCATTAAGGAGTCTAATCATATAAATTTTATCTTATAACCATTTTTGTACAATTTATAATGATTTTCTAAATACAGAACAGAGGATTACAGTGTCATTCTGCGCTGTCTCACACAACTTTAAGTATCTCATTATCGGAAATTCTTTTGCTTACACGGTTTCTTTTATAAGAAACTAGACTCATTAAGCTTTAATTTCATGTCTCATTCAGCCTCTAATTCAAATCCATAAATTTATGGTGATTTTCTAAAGTCACGTTACTGCTGCTGTCCTAAGCAGACTATTTCAAATTACCCTTGAATTCCCAAGCTCAAACACTTAAGAACTTACCATTTGAGCTTAGAACATATCATGGCCACATCATATCTTATTAAATCAACTCATCATGTCCTATTATAATTGAATTTACTCAACGTTTAATCACTTAAAACTTACCTCGGATGTGGTCGAACAATTTCGGCGGCTATTCGATCACTTTTTCCTTTCCCTTGTTGGACGCCTCTCCTTTAGAGTCTTGAGCTTAAACAAATAAATTAACTCATTTAACCGCTTTGCTACATATATTGGTATCCACATTTTAATGATTTTATGACATACGAAACGACATGGTAAAATTTTCATCTTGCTACTTTATGTTCTTAGCTATTCGGCTAATAACCTCATGCAATTACCATACTATCAATAATCTAATCACACATGCATATGCATACTTGGACATTCGGTAATCACCTTTGCTAATTTTAAACTCAACATCACATAAGCTCCCAAGTGATGGCCGAATGCTTCATTTGTTACCCAACTAACCATTCAACAACCTCAACCTCATTACCACCCTTTTATGCCTAATTATCTAAGTCAAGATAAGATCATCAACATGCCTAACTATAGCCGAATGTGCAACATTAATCTATCATTTCTATCTCATTTAACACTTAACATTTACCACATATCGATTCACCAAACTCTCCATCTATTCATGCTCTCATATTCGGTCACCCATACCCATACTAACCATATAACTAATTAATCCTAGGGTTAAACACAAGTGCAATATTGAAGCACCATGGCCGAACCTTCATGAAGTTGCTAAGACCCCTCATTTCTACTCCTCACACACTCTCACATCCAAACCTTTTTATTAAACACTCAAGCTCAATCATCTTCATGCCTCATCACCACAACATCAAAACACCAACCAAGAAAGACAACACCCATGGCCGAATATCATCTCCATCACATAGCAAGATTTAGACAATGGGCTAGGTATAACTCAAACTAACAACTAAAACATGCATGCATCTCATGGAACATCATCAAACATACCTTAGTCTAGTTACATGCATGGCCGAATCTCTTCAACCTTTCTTCTTCCTTCCTCCTTCAAATTTTCGGCCAAGGTGTTAAAGGATGAACACCCTTTCTCTTTTCTTTTTCTTTTCTTTGTCTAGTTACGGCAAATGGAGGGGGGGGGATGGATGAGACAACTTTGTTTTCATCACCCCTCCCTTTTCATTACTTAATTACTAACCCTTTATTTATTCTTTCTAACATAACACACTAGGCCAACATGTTCCCAACATGTTTCCACCCATAGCATGGCCGGCCACTAGCTCAAATTTTGGGTAATTTGACATGCAAACCCATCATTTTCATAACATGCATTAATAGGCCACTTCACATTTGCCTAGCACATTTCTAATTTTTCTCACATAAGTCCTATTTAATAAAATTCACTTACAATTAACAAAATTCAAACATGAAATTTTCACACATGCATATATACATATAATAGACATAAAATATTATATTCAATTATTTCTGCAACTCGATTTAGCGGTCCCGAAACCACTTCCCGACTAGGGTCAAAGTAGGGGTGTCACAGTTTGGGGTTACTAACACTTCCAACACTTGTTATAGATGGAGAGGAAGATCTCAAGTTAGAACGTTGAAGGCCTCGCTCTTTCCTATAATATCCCGTAAAGGTGGTAGAAGAATCATGGTATTTCTTTGATTTCTTTGAAGTAGATGATTGTGACTTTCCCATAAATCTTTTACCAGAAATCTGGGCTTCTCTCTCTGCTTGCTTCTTTTCTTTACTTAGTTCATCAACTTTGTATGCTTGATCAACCAATACCACAAATTCCTTTAATTCAAGAATCTCAATTAATAACTTAATATCTTCATTTAATCATTCCTCAAAACGTTTGCACATACCAGCGTTAGTTGGGACCCATTCTCTGGCATACTTCCTTAACAGAACAAATTCCCACTCATATTTAGATACAATCATGTTTCCTTGTTTAAGCTCTAGAAATTCTTTCTTTTTCTGATCTAGAAATCTCTGACTAATATACTTTTTTCTAAATTCTGTCTGGAAGAATTCCCATGTAACATTTTCTCTTGGCACAACAGAAATCAAAGTATTCCACCACTGATAAGCTAAATCTTTTAACAATGATACGGCACATTTTATACATTCAGCTGGTGTACATGATAATTCATCTAAAACCCTAATGGTATTTTCCAACCAAAACTCAGCCCTCTCTAGATCATCTCCGGCAGTAGCCCTAAATTCCTCTACCCTATATTTACGGATTTTATCTACCAGGGGCTTACCAATTCTAACAGGTTTAGTACCCTGTGGCATCTCTAGAATCGATTGCAAAGTAGGTGGGGAAAGTTGTTGTACAACAGGATTTGTTCTCAAGTATTCAGTGAACCAATCATTCATTATTTGAAAGAATACTTATTTTGCCTCCTCACCTCGGCCCTCAGATACGAGTCTTCTACTATAAGATACAACTCATTGAACGGAAGCTTGAGCAGTACTCTCAACTTCCTCAGATTCAGCTCTAGCTTGGTTGGATGACATTACTATATGAAAAACACATTTAAAAAATGACTATCATAAATTATATAATGGCATGTATAGCTAAACTCATACTTGCTACATTAGTCCAAAAATCGGAAAATCGTAGCTCTGATACCAATAAATATAGCACCCTTACCCGCATCCGTTGTCGGAACAAGATTAAAGAGCATTACTAGAGTTTATAGAACAATTACAGATAATTTATGTCATTTACTATTCATATCGAAACTATTCATATTGTCCCTTGAATGAACCCTCAAGGCCCAATTTAAGCATTAGAAATAGGTAGGGACTAAATCAAAATATTAGAACATTTTTTGCAAAATTTTAAATTTTTTCTTTTATACAGGGGTCACACGCCCATGTGAGTAGGTCGTGTGGCTCACATGGCCAAGTGACATGCCCATGTCTCAGGCCACGTGGGCATTTGATGTAAGGCACATTGTCATGTCCTAGCCCGTGTCCTTACCCGTGTAACTCTCTAACTTGTTCCACATGGCCTGCCACACGCCCGTGTGCTAGGTCATGTGGTTAATTTAATTTTCACAATTTAGGTGCAGGTTTCACACAGCCAAGACACACGCCCATGTTCTAGGCCATGTGTCACACACGGCTGAGACACACGCCCGTGTCTCTGCCCGTGTGTCTAATTTTGAGCATTTTATTTCTTACTTTTAAGATACAGGGGACACAAGGCCAAACCACAAGCCCATGTGCTAGGCCGTGTGTCACACACTGTCAAGACCACGCTCTTGTAGAGAAAATAAAGTCATTTCCTAGCTGTATTTCTCACCCAAATTTGCCAACAACCTACACCAATACTTGCAAACATATACCAACCAATTCTAGCATTATAACCAAGCCAACTGTAACATCTAACCTGATATATCATTATAAGTATTCATGTTTATAATCTTACCTTTTATAACATTCATGTTTAACATAACTCACTCAAACCATGCTAAACACATATGAATCATGATATACTTCCCTTCACACTTTAGAGCATACATATCCCTTATTGTAAAACAACTAAAGCGCAGACAAGAAAACATCCCTAGAAAGGTCAAATCCTTGTTGTACTGACATCGAGATTTATTTGCTCCAAGTGGATAGAAATTACCTACAAGAAAATACTACGATAAGAAATATGAAATATGCTATATAATATAAAGGAAAAGAAATTAATGAATAAAATAAAAGGACTGAAACAAACTTTAAAACAAAAGATAGAAGTTCTTTAAAAATTAGGATAATCCATGTCCCCGCCATAAAAGAACTTCCAACTAGTTCTCAACACTTTGATTCAACATTTGTTCCTCTGTCAATGTGTATGAACCAGCCTCTCCGATTGATTCCAATGATTTTTCCTTATTTTTGATTGACGTGACATGTACATTTTGAGTCATTTGGTACCAAATCTAAGCTTATTCCAAATTATTTTTGATATATTATTGCCTCAAGCTTCCTTCCCTCTATGTCGAGCGAAGTTTTGGCCACTCAAACTTCATTGACTTTGTCGAATGAAAATGAATTGAGCTCATTGACCTCTCCATTTGGCACCTTCTCTGCTATGGCCAAAAAGTGTAGTGGCTCTTCTACAATTTCATTCAATATTAGTTTAAACTCCTTATTAATTGTTAGTTCATTTTTCACTTTGACCTCTATGGTTACATATGTTGTTATGTCAATTAGATCAGAGATTGCTTTCACTATATTCAACTTATCCTCATGATCTTTGGTTCCAAGCTCACTTTGAATTTCACCGTGAATCTCATAATGATTGACATTAGTACAGGGGTCCTCATGATCAAAGTTGTGAATGTTAGGCACGTCCTTTTTCCTTGTAAGTAGCGCTTTAGATATTTCTTGAAGCATTTTCATCATTTGTGTCTTCATGTTTGAAAGTCTAAATTGAAACTTGAATAAAAAATTACTTATGAAGTGTTTAGAGTTGTCTATTTATAAACCTAGGGTTGGTCGTCATGCATTGACGTAATTCGACTGATGTTTTTGCATTCAAGTTTGTTGTGCAGACCAAAACACCCTTGCTTCACTAATTCATCTTGTCACGTCGATGTCGCGAAACCCTTTGGCCTATGTCATGACACTATACGAGTTTACAAGATGATGCTTGATTACAGGGCTATGTCATGACACCCTCAGTCTATGTCATGACATTGAAAGGAGTTTTTATAACAACCTATTTTTAGGGTTAATTAGAACAGTGGTTTTGAGACCACAATCCAAAGTCAAAATATTTACTTTATTATTATTTTAATATTTATAGCATGATATTAGAGTTGTGTGAAATTTTCATAAAGAAATTTTATCGTTTGAGTGTTTAATTTGATAAAAAAGACTAAATCGCGTAAAGTGAAAAATGTGAGTTCTATAGTTGAAATGCATTAAAAGACTAAAAGATAAAGTAGATGGGGGATTTATGTTGTAATTATCCCTTTTATATTGTAAGTGGATGGTTATGTGCATATTTTGGTTAAATTTTAATGTTAACAAAGGGCAAAATTGTAATTAGTGTAATAGGTTAAATTAAATGAAAATAAAGACAATTTCGTGCTTAATTCTTATCATCTTCCATCGAAAGTGAAAGAAAAAGAACACAATTTAAGCCTTTTAAAGTTCGGCACTTGCATGACTTAATTGATTGATAAAAATGATATTCGGATCTAGAACAACAAAAAACAAAATATCAGATTAGTCAACCTAATTCGTCGTTACAACGAACAAGGTAAGTTCGTATGCTAATAAGCGTACTTAAATTGTGTTATAAATGCTTATTAATTATTGAATTGAATTGAATGCTGAATGGTCATGATTAAGAGCAAGAATCGACAGAGTTATGACATCCGAAATTCCCATATGAACCTAGGAATAGTATAGGATACAAATGTCATGACATTAGGATTACCGAGATGGGATTACATGTAAGAACATGTCTAGGACATTGGCATTGTACTATGATTACATGTAAGACCATGTCTGGGACATTGGCATGTTATATGATTTCGTGTAAGACCATGTCTGGGACATTGGCATTGATATGAGATAACATGTAAGACTATATCTGGGATATGGCATTGTATGAGCTTTATTTGATATCCGAGTATCTTTAGAGATTTCGAAGGGTTCAACGGGCATAGTCAAGATGAGAATGAAAGTACGATCAAAATAAGTAATACAGGTATGTACAGAACTTATGTGAGAATTGAATGATAGTAAATTGGTGAGTTCATACTGTATTATGTATATTAAATAAGAAAGAATTGTGTATAAGTATGTTTCATGCCAAAATGTGTTTATTTGGCTATAATAAGGTATGAATTGAATGATATGTGAGGTATTAGTTGTAGTTTTTTTTTTCTAAATATACATATGGCACATAGTGTGTGAAATACCGTTATTTGATGATATTTCACATAATTCACTTGGCTAAGGAAAAGGTGATGAAAATTGAATTGAATAAAGTTTATATATATAATTGCTTATGCATATGAAGATGTGAGTGAATTGATAAGAAGTATTCAAACTATATGTGTTGTGAATGAATAAACTCATGAAAATCTTGATTAACTATGTGCATGAATTCGAGATAAAATGGTGCAATCATATGAATTATATCATGTTTTGAATAATGGTTTTAAATACAGTTATTTAATAATATGAGTTTATTACCATACGAGCTTACTAAGCTTTATAGCTTACTTTATGTTATTTTTCTATGTTTTATAGTGATTCGGACAATCGTTCGGGTTGGAAGTCGGTGGAGATCACATCACACTATCCGGTATTTGATTTCAGTATTTATACACTTGTGACTTGGTTATATGGCATGTATTGGCTTGAGTCGTTTTTATAAAGGTTTTGGTGATGTATTTGGTTATTTTATATGGCGTATTAATGACGTATGTTTGATGTGAAATTTGCCTTGTGTAATAGCATAATTTGGTATTGTTGGTGATGGTTCAAGATGATCATTTGGTCAATTTGTATATGATACGTTTTTACTTATGAAAAGCATGAAATTGGACTTAATAGATGAATGGCTAATAGATGATTTATGAGTCAAGCTTTTTTGTGTTTGATGGTAGTAAAAATACATATTGAAATAAGTTGGATTGATAAGTATGATATGTACTTTGGTATATGATTAAATAAGTTAGTAATAAGGAATGAATCATGCTAGTTGGTATGCAGTGGAATGTACAAATGGTATTGATTTGAGTATATGAATGCTTGATTTTGAAATGGCTTATAATGTGTGTTGAAATGGATATTTTGGCTACCTATAAATGTATTTGAAATGATACCATTTTGATTTCTAGGTATGCATGAGAAAAGAGTGCCAAATTGGCTTTGTAATTAGCCTATTTTTGTCCACACAGGCAGAGACACGGGCGTGTATCTTAGCCTATGCGATACACAGCCATGTTATACGGCCGTGTGTCCCTTAGGGTAGACCTTCGAATTAAGTCAATTTACCTTACAAGTTTGGCACGGTCTAGACACACGGGTTGGGATATAGGCGTCTGGTCGGCCGTGTGACCCAAGTCAATAACCCCTCCAGTTTTTCCACGACCATGACACACGGGCGTGTCCTCGGCCATGTGGTACAAGTCAATAAGTACGCCCTATTTTCACACGGTCTGTAACACGGGTGTGTCTAGTGACCGTGTGAGGCACACAGCCTGTTCACATGGGTGTGTGACCGATAAATGTTTGAAAATTTTATAAGTTTCTCAAAGTTTACAAATGTTATTTGTTTAGTCCCGAACCTCTTCCAGGTATGTTTTAAGGTCTCTTAGAACCCTGTAAATGACATTATGATTATATTTGATTGATGTTTATGTGAATATGAATTATTTATGTTGTGATTGATCGGTAATGCCTCGTAACCCTATTCTGGCGACGGATATGAGTTAAGGGTGTTATAGTTTTCTCCTTTTGAATACTTTGTTCACTATGTTGCGACATTAACGCTCAGTGTTGCAACATTCCGATCAATCTTGTGTTCCTATGCCTTCAAATGATGTCCTGTACACACTGAATACATTAGCCTACCTTTAGGCCTACTTTAGCCCCTAAGTTCATATAAATGGCTCAAATTACAGTTTTTATTATCGATGAAACTAAAATTGAAAACTAAGTAAAAACATATCTAAATTGCTTTTATGTGAGCTCTTTAAGTACTAAAAATGGTTTAATCTACTACAATAAATTGCGGAAAATCAATGAGAAAATTATTTAATTGGAAAACTAATCTTTATTTGGGAAAATAGAAAAAACATTAAGTATTCAGTTGGATTAAATTATAAATTGTTGGGTTAAAAGTCTAGAAAGCACATAGAATTGGACCCAATACAATGAAAGGCCTAAATCCCCATAATAATACATATGAGGGGAAGCACACCCTAATAGCCCCTCTCCCTCTTCTAGTTGGACTAGGAAGTTTTTTGTAACACCCTCAAACTGTATCTGTCGCCGAAATAGGGTTACAAGGCATTATCGAAAAAGATACAACTTTCATACATTGACAAAATTATTCAGATAATATTCAAAGGTATACCTTTGTAACTTCAGTTTATCAATTCTTGAATCATTAATATACAAAGCATAAAACAATATTATTAAACTCACATATAACCATTTTGTTATCTTATAACATAAATTACAATTCATATGGTAAATTTCCAATACAATAACTGAATATTAATACATACTAAATACATATACTTTATATTCAATGTCAATTTTCATTTTTCTCTATTACTATACATGCATATAACATTTCATATAACCAAATCAATATGTCAATCATAATTTACTTTTCTCATCAAACACATAAGAAGTTTGTATTTATACATATAAAATAACATACTCTTGTCTAATGTTGTAAAGTGTCAAGGCCGAATTTAAACATGATAATATCAGTTAATACACAAGCTAAATAGCATGTCTAACCATCATATTATCAAACAATCTATGAACCATTTCTAAGCATAATTATCAAATCTAAAATACCAAAATTTATATACTAACACCATGAAAAAATTACAAATACATAATCAATTCATTTGGTCACCTATTCGGCTATTAAAAATTAACCAGTAAAGTCATACCAATTCCACCATTCAATCTTAAGTTAAAAATTACCATTTCCATATCCGAATACAAATATTGACTTGTCACTTAATGACTATCCGTTTAGCTAACAAAATATACCTCATACATATTCTTTATTTACTAATGAGTACCGAATTAAAATAGCCATATTATTTCTATAATTTTCCATTAACTTTTTATACATATAACAAGAATCAAACATTAAACTAATCATCTTGACCTATAAATATCAAACCACAAACAATCATGTTACATGCACACATATTTAATTTATCTATCATTAGCCGAATATGAATGCACATCATTTATAACTAATAATTAAAAACTTATAATCATTATCCATATTTACTTCATCACATAACCAAATACCAATAATTCAAATCATAACCATTTACCTAATACATCACACTTATATATCAAATATATCACTCAACAAAAATATCCAACCACAATTTCACATCATACTAAATTTTCCATACGCATATACTTTGGCATAACTTCATCACCATCAACAAATATATCAACCATGATTCACATATAAACATATAATGATCGAAGCATCAATACCATAACTGAAATATATCCATCAGCCATATTAACCTCTCTTAAGCCAAATTTTATAATCAACAACCTCACAAAATATACCACAAATCATACATCCTAAATGAGCTACTTTCATGGCCGACTATGATTTATCATTAACACATCTCATTTTCAAATCATATAATCAGCATCACTAACATATCATCAAAACACAAATCATACATATCATATAATATGCATACCAAAATAAAACCTTATCAAATATAACCAAAATTCAATCAAACCTTGAAACCGACCTAATGATAAACCGTAATTTATACATATTTTTACCCCATGTTTAATGCATTTTATGGATTATTTTCTGCTAGAATTGGTGAATTCGATGCTCCTAATGCTTTAATTTCATGTTTTACACTTAGGAGAGCATAGGAGAGCGAAAGGAACGAGAAACGGGCCAAAAATGAAGAAAATAGGCCAAAGTATGAAATCAACACGGCCTGAACCTCCTCACACGGGCAGACTAGATGGCCGTGTCAATTTGGCAGGCTCGAGCACGGCCTCAAGTAATCACACACGGGCCTGTCCCTGTCGAGCCCAAGTTGAGTCCAATTTGGAAAAGGCTAATTTTGAGGGCTTTTAGGTATTCCAAAGCCTATAAATACACCCTAGAGAAGGAAGAAAAGAGAGGACAGAGAAGGAGGTAAGGAATTACTCCAAGAAAGCCGATTGATTCATCTTAGAAGCTGGATTCATCATCAAGACTAAAGATCTCTCCTCAATTCCCCTTCAAGAGTTTTGGGTTTTCTTTATGTTTTGTATTCTTTATTATTCTGAGATGTTTTCTTATTTAGTTATAAATTAAATCCCCTAAATACCTAAGGGGAATGAAACCTAAGACGAATCTTGTTATTATTTTCTGAATTGTATGATAAATATTTGACTTGTTCTTAATTATGTGTTCTTAATTCTTGTTTTGATATCCCAGGATACCGATTCAAGATAAGCTCTTATTCAGAGGAGGAATAGACCCTGTTTAAGAGTATATTTTTCATAATTAAGCGGAGTTGATTGTGCGCCTAGACATAGGGTGACAAGATTTTTTCGGATTAGGGTGAAACCTAATAAGGGGATCCATAGATAGAGTTAATGCAACCCTAGAGTGTTAATTAGAGAAAAGTATTGGTTATTCAATCTAAGGATTAGATGTTATTAGTCTTAAATTGGGATAATAACATAACTTTGGGATCTCTACAGAACAAGTTAAATGAATAAATCGTCTGATTCGGAGCCAGAATAACGAGTATAGTCTAGGTGAATTTTTCCTTAGGTATTGTCTTCATTCAATCGATTTTTCCAAAAGCAATTCCCCAATTCCATTCTCTGGGCGTTCTTAGTTTAGATAATTAGTTAGTTAAAACAAAAACCTCTTTATTCTTAGGCTAGATAATAAAAAGACAGTCATTACTAGTACTTTTAGTTCCTTTGGGTTCGACAATTCGGTCTTGCTAAAACTATACTACTGTTTGATAGGTACACTTGCCTACTTCGTGATAATAGTTAGTTCTAGAATGAGTAATTATAAATATTTAAAACCTATCACAAAATCACGCGATCAAGTTTTTGGCGTCGTTGCCGGGGGAACTGAAATATTAGGAACACTCAATTTTTATTACTTTAGCCATTTATTTTTCGTGCACTTAAATTTATTATTATTATTTATTAATTTACTTTTTCCTTCTCCTGGTAGGTTTTTATAGTTTATGACTAGAAGAAATTCGTCAGGACCTTACTTTTTGACGAAGAAATCGATCGTACAGTTCGCAGAAATCAAAGAGAAATAAGGCAAAGCTTAAGATACACAGAGAACGAGCAAGAAGACGATACTCAACCCACAACCGAAGAGATGGCTGAAAACCAAGGCAATCAGCTACCTCCTGCAATTGTGGTTAATCAAAATCCTACTCCACGCACTATGTATGATTATGCTAAACCTTCTTTAACAGGAACTGAATTGAGCATAATTAGAGCTGCTGTAGCTGCAAATACTTTTGAATTAAAACCTAACACTATTCAAATGATACAACAATTTGTTCAGTTTGATGGTTTGCAGGATGAGGAACCCAACACTCATTTAGCCAACTTCTTAGAACTATGCGATACATTTAAAATTAATGGTGTCTCTGATGATGCCATTCGTCTTCGGTTATTCCTTTTTTTATTGAGGAACAAAGCTAAACAGTGGTTGAACTCGTTACCACGATGGTCAATTACTACTTGGGAACAAATGACTGAAAATTTTTTACTAAAATATTTTCCGCCAGCTAAAATGGCTAAATTACGTAATGATATCTTTTTTTTGTGTAGATGAATTTAGAAAGACTCTACGATGCATGGGAGAGATACAATGACCTTTTAAGAAGGTGCCCTCACCATGGGTTACCGCTTTGGCTACAAGTTCAAACGTTCCATAATGATCTGAATCCTTCGACTCGACAAATGGTTGACGCAGCCGCTGGCAGAACCATCAATAATAAAACATCTGAAGATACATATGAGTGTATAGAGGAGATGTCACTGAATAACTATCAGTTGAAAGTCATGAGGACAAAGCCAATGAAAATAGTCAGTGTTTATAACGTCGATTCAGTCACCACGCTCTCTAATCAGGTAGAACTTTTAAATAAAAAGATTGATGGTTTTCTTAGTTCTTCACAGGTTCACCTAGTAATGCAGTGCGAAGCAAGTGGAGGTGTAACAAGCTATTCGGAATACCAACCTTATGGCCACAACACAGATAACGAGCAATTAAATGACATGGATAACAATCCTCAACCTCAAAACAATCCATATAGTAACACTTGCAATGCAGGTTGGAGGAACCACCCTAGTTTCTCGTGGAGCGGTCAAGGAAATCAAAGACTACAACCACCTCCAGGCTACCAACAACCACCCTACCAATAGGAAAAGAAGCAGAACCTTGAAGAGATGCTTTCAAAGTTTATTTCAGTGTCAGAAACTCGTTTCCAGAACACCGAGACAACATTTAAAAATCAACAAGTGTCGATCCAAGGGCTCGAAACTCAAAATAGGCCATCTTTCCAAACTAATTTCCAAACGATCACAAGGTAGTTTACCAAGTAATACTGAACCCAACCCAGGGGAACAACTCAACGCAATTAATATTCAAGATGAAGAAGGAGTTGTTGAGCCTAAACCAGAATCGAGGCAAAAAACTATGGTAAGCAAAGGCCAAGGTGAGGTAGTTAACAATAAAAACAAAACGGTGAATGTTGAATATAAACCTCGTGTGCAATATGTGACAACCCTAATTTGGCCCTAGTCGGAAAGTGGTTTCGGGATCACAAAACCGAGTCACAAAAATAATTAAATGTTATATTCTATTTTTATTATATGTGAAAGTGCATGTGTGAAAATTTCATGCTTTGATTTTGTCATTTGAGAGTAAAATTATGAAATAGGACCTATGTGAAAATTTCTGAAAATGCTATAGGCCAAATTGTAGTGGCCAAATAATTTGTAGTGCAAAATAGGAGGATTTGCATGTCAAACCTCCCATTTTACATGTAGTGGCCGGCCATCATGTTGGTGGCAGACAACATGTGCAAATTTTTTATTGAAATTATGGCATGAGTATGGCACAAATATTATATGCCATTTTGTGTCATAAATTGTTGGGTAATTAGAATAATAAGAGTAACAAAAGGAAGTGAAGAAAAAGTTTTGTCCATCCTTGTTCATGGTAGCCAAAAATGGAAGATAAAGGAGAGGAAAAGAGCTCTTGAATGTTCGGTCACTTGGGGAAGAAAATCCAAGGTAAGTTCATGGTGCTTTGCTTCTATTTTGATGTTTATAGGTTTTACTTGTTTCTACCTTAACCCATGAAGCATATTTTTGATATTTGGTTGTGTCGTGAGCATTCGGTCATGAATGGAAATGAGAGAAATGGTTATTGTTTCATGTTCTTTTGATGAAAAATGGAGAATAGATGAAGTTGAGCCAGGCAAATGAGCATGCATGTGCCTTAGATGCTAAGGGGAAAAATCGGCTAACATGTTGTGTGTATTATGGCCGAATGTGAACTTGGATAATATTGAGTAATGTTGTGCTTTAAAATGATGAAAGCAAGATTAAGCTTAAATGAAGTTATAGGTATGTGATGATTGATTTGTGATATGCATGTTTAAATAACATGCATGCAAGGTATGTGTGAAAGAGTGAATTGGTAATAAATCTGCTTGGGACAGCAGCAGTAACGTGAATTTGGAAAATCACCATAAATTGTGGGAGATGAGTTACAAGCTGAATAAATTATGTAATTAAAGCTTAATGAGTCTAGTTTCTTATAAAAGAAATCGTTTAAGCAAAATAATTTCTGATGATGAGATATTTGAAGTGATGTTGGACAGGGTCAGAATGACTTCTAGATCCTCTGTTCTGTTTTTATAAAATCATTATAAATTTTACAAAAATGGTTATAAGATGAAGTTTATATTCTTAGACTCCTTAATGAGTCTAGTTTCAAATGAAATAAACTAGAACATATTTTGAATTTTGTACAATGAGAAATTTGATTCATAGTGAAGAGTGATAAGATTAGTCAAACAGTGAAATAAGGGAAACTTTAAGAAAAGTCTGGTATTGATTGGCCTAACCAAAAATCCTAAAAATTTTATGGATAAAAGATATATGGGTCTATTTTCAGGGAAAATTAACGGAACTTGATTTGAAGTTTCGTAGATCCAGTTATAAATGATTTAGTGACTGTTGCTTAGGAAGACAGCTTGCAGTGAAATTATGATTATGTGGTAAACATTAACAAAAATGTGTTAATGAGTTGCTTCTTGATTTCTTATAAGCTTATTATGATCAGTAGGTGTGAAATTTGAATATATATATTATATTTTCAAAGTGATGCTTGAATAGTCGAATAATGACTAGTTTAAAATCTTTAAATTTTAAGCTCAAGAGCATAGAGGGCAAATTCAGATAAGAGAAAAGAGAAAGTAATCGAATAGCCGTTGTAATCATTCGGCAACATTCGAGGTAGGTTCTTAAGTGTTTAAGCTTGATTTCTTTTTATATGCCTAAGAGTTAAATTAATATGGTAAAGGGAATGTAAATTTTATTTAGTTAATGTGCCAAATATATAATGATTTAAGGATATAAGCCGATTATGACTATTATGCTTAAGTTGAATTAGATTTGGAAATTTGATGCACTAAATGAGTGTTACAATGAATAAACTATGCCGTATATGTGCTGGTGGAGATATCACGATTTGTGATTATTAAATACCTAAAGGAAACCATGATTTGTATAAAATTATTATTATTAGTCCTTTGTGATAGCCGGATATGGCTTGGCACTAAAGTGATTAAATGTGAACTTCGATGAGGTAAACCATTAAAAGTGTGTTGCTATAAGACTATGGGCTAATACGATATGTGGATTTGTTCCGTAAAGTAAATTATTCAGGTATGCGATATGTACTTAGGCATGTTAAATCGATTGGAATTGAATCATGAATGTGAATTGAGAAGCATAGGTAAAAATGCCTATTACATATATGTGAGTAAGGGTAAAACCATCGTAAATTATCGATAAGGATGGGCTATGTGCAGAACCATCTTATAATTGCTAATTTGAAAGGTTGTGTTCGAATCAGTGAGCAATATGTATATATTAGATGAATCGTGACCTTTTGGTTCTACTTGAACTAAGTTGCGCGATAAATAATTTATGCATATGACTTATAGTCGAACGGTCACTATGGGTTAAGTTTGAATGGTGAAATGGAAATGTGATATGTTGAATGAGATGTGTTAATATATAATTAAATATGCATGATATTTGATGTGTATCCGGGCTTAAAGACCCGCAGGCTTCGTGCTGGTAAAATATCTGGGTTAAATCCCGTATGCTTCGTGCTGGTATTATATCCGGGATAAATCCCGCAGGCCTAGTGCTGGTATTATATTTGGGCCTTCATGCCTAGTAGGCTTCGTGCCGGTGATGTGTATTCGGGCCTTCGTGCCTAGCAGGCTTCGTGCCGGTGATGTGTATTCGGGCCTTCGTGCCTAGCAGGCGTAATGCCGGTGAAATGATATGTTATGTGAATTCGGTGTTCCTTGTAAGATAAGGGTTTAGCTGAATGTTAAAGATGAAATGATAGTGTATTGTATCATGCTTATATGGCCTAATGGCAAGTATAACATGTTGGTAAATATGAAATGTACTTTTATAATCGAATGATAAGTTTGAAATGAATGTGAGTGAAATGTTATGCATAAGCTATCAAATGTTAAGTGTGACAATGAGATGAAAGAAAAATGTTTGAGATGTATAATTATATATACGTTCGAATGATGTTAGTACTCAATTGATATGAATATGTTATATGGAACTTGTTGATTTGATTATTCGGGCCTTTGAGCTTAGTAGACTATAATGTCGGTAAGATACTATTCGAGCTTTCGAGCCTAGCAGGCTATAAAGCTGGTGAAATGATATCGGGCCTCGAGCCTAGCAGGTGAAATGCCGGTGATTTGAGAAAAGCCTATGACTAAGGTACCTCGTGCTAGATTGTCAAATGAATACATTTAATACGTAAAGTGGGCCAGGTACGCAGTATGTACTCATATGTGAGTTTGATTTGAAGTGAATCATAAGGGAGTAATGTGATACGTACGTGAATAAATGTTAAAGCTATACCTATGATCATGATACACCTGGTCATGGTGTGAAAGTATGTGAGGGTATTTGATAAAAATATGTTATATGAATTCAGATTAAGTGTGATAAGAATGCTGAACTTGCATTATGTGCTTGTGTATATTCGGCTGGATAGCAATATCCCTAGAATTTGGCCTCTTAAGAAATTAAATAATCGAAGTATAATTGCGTTTATTTGTTTGCATTGCTTAAGATTTACTAAGCTTATGAAAGCTTACTCCGTTGTTACATTTCTCTGTTTTATAGATTGTTGACTTCAGTTACCTGCTCAGGTTGGAGTTCGCCGGAGATATTATCACACTGTCGAGCTCACGTTATCGGTGTAAGTAAATCCTAGTATTTTGAGTCTATGGCATGTATAGGGTTTTAATGTTTTGGACCTCGTAAGCTCATATATGGGATAGATTGCATGTGAAAAGAAAAGTTTTAAATTGATTGAAAGTTTTCATCACGGTTTTTGTGTGATTGACTGAGTTTAAGTCGGGTAACACCTCAAACCCTGTTCCGGTGAGGGATACGGGCGAGGGGTGTTACACCATACCCCAACGCGACAAGGAACGACCGCTCAGATGAACAACTTGGTAAATTCCTTAAACTCTTAAAAAAATTACATATTAATTTACCGTTTATTGAAGCCCTATCACAGATGCCAAACACAATGAAATTTTTAAAGGAACTTTTAGTAAATAAGCGGAAGTTGGACGAGGCGTCGCACTTGGAGCTAAACACAGTTTGCTCAGCTATTCTCCAAAATAGACTACCGAACAAACTAAAAGGTCCAGGGAGTTTTACAATTCCTTGCTTAATTGGTAGTTTAGATGTTAATAATGCATTAGCTGATTTAGGAGCTAGTATCAACATCATGCCCTACAAAATGTTTAAGCAATTAGGTCTCGGGAAACCCAAACAAACTAGGATGAGCATTCAATTAGCAGATAAAACTATAAGGTTACCTAGGGGTATTATTGAAGATGTACTAGATAAAATCGATAAATTTATATTTCCCGTTGACTTTATTGTTCTAAATATAGAGAAGGATAGCAATACTCCTTTAATTCTGGGAAGGCCTGTAACACCCCAAACCCGGCCCAGACATTATGGCCAGATCCGATGTGTCACATTGAAGTTTAAAAAAAAAACCCAACCCTCTTTCAATGTTCTTCTTAGTGTTTTAAAAGATAGTCTTTTCTATAAGATCAAAGTGAATGGAAGTTGTGCACTAGGTAGGTATCCGATACAGAGGAGGTGAGCCATGAAGGCTGCTTAAGTACCAGGCTCTTGAATGGATCCAATCCTAGACGTGCCCACAACCATTGCCACACTTTGGTAGATGAGTTGAAATTCATTTAAGTAGATATTTTTAATAAACCGATTAATTGTGCCACTGCGTTATTTTGAAAACGAGTATCATTTTGAAAACGCGCCCTAAGTCTAGCCCATTTTGAATTATTAGCAGAAAAATTTAGAGTTATTAAGAAGAATAAAATAATTCCAGAAAATAGTTAAAATGGCCTTATTACAACCCAAAAACAAATAATATTAACAGTTAAGATAAACTAAAATAGAAACCGGTTACTGATTTGCAAAGTTCAAAAGCGATCACCATGGCCACTCTGAATCCCCTCCGGATCCAAGTCTCCCCATCAAGGCTCACCTGCAAGGTTAAGGAAAAGGGGGTGAGTTTGGGAACTCAGTGTGCAATAAGCCCCTTTCGGAGCTTATCCAATATCAGCATACTGGGCCGAAGCCTTTCGTTTAACGGTTACTAGGCTGAAGCCTTATCATGAATCATATCACTGGGCCAAAGCCTTTACTGCAAGCAGTATGGCCTATAGGCCCATTTCAATATCACATGTAATATCCATGAATGTATGCAAGCCAATTTGGGGAGACTACTCAACCCACCATCCTCTACTCTCCACCCATACCAAGCAAGCTCTCCATGTGGGGAATAACTCAACCCACCCAACCAAACTCTCCACTGGCAGCATAGCTGCTTTATCATATAACTGGAGGCCTAGCCTCTTTTAATAACTGGGGCAAATCCCTTTTTGCACTCCTCCATTTATATCAAACCCAACCCGTGCATATAATGAGTATATCATGTGCATCTCATAACATATCATGTGCATATCATGTCATATCATGTCATATCATGTCATATCATGTATATCAAAATCTCATGCATCATATTCTTAATTAAACCCTAGGGGTATAATGGTCATTTTTCCCTAGGGCCAAAATAGTAATTTTTCATATTTTAAGGATACTTTTGTAAATTTACCAAATATTATGGGTTTTCCACGTTCATTAACAATTATCAATATTTCCAAGTGTTTAAACAATGATTTTAACGCACTTTATCAAATTCGGGCTATTGGGCCCAAAACCCTTAATAGACCCTACGAATGCCGGTATAACCCAATAAGCCCACATAATCCAAATTTTACAACAGTATTAACCGTGTAAACATGCAACTTCTCTAAATTCCATTTTCTATCAATTTTACCCAAATGGGGCCGGAAGCCCATTGAGCCTAATTTCTAGCCCACTGAGGCCCAACTTACCAACGTGCACAAAATTGCGCTCTTACATGTTCCATTGATCCAACCATCGACCATATCGTATCTATCGTATCTAAAACCACATGCTAAATCTCAAGTTCTCAAAATGCTAGAATTTTAGCATTTCGGCTTTTCAGCGAATTTTAGCCTAAGCTACTACAAGGGTTGTTACACACCTGTTTCGTGACGTTTGCTAAGAAAGTCTTCCACGACAACCTACAATTAATCACCACCATTCTTAGTTTACAGTTCAAGCAATCAAACCCAAAGTCCCCTTACCATATTCGGCTAAAGAATCCCTAATAGCCATAGATCCCTTACCTTCACAGGGTCCGACGATTCGATTCAAGCTTATCCAAAACTGATACTCCAAGCCTTGCTGCTCCTCCAAAGTTATCTATTTCACTACACAAACCATACAAGTCAAAAGAAAAGGCCCCATAAGGCCTATGTCTCAAAACGACAACCTCCCTAAACCATAGGGGGTTTTAACGTTGCTCAATATTTATACCACTTATCCGACTTGGAAAACGAGTACTTACCACAATCTTCCCTTCTGCACCGCTTAGATCCAAAGTAAACTTAGCCTTCAACCACCTAGCAACTTTCGAATCCTAGAGGTCCATAGGTTCGACTATGCCCCTAGAACTAAGGTATTTCAAATTTTAGGACCAAGGAAAAGAAACGGTGTGATGGCTTGTATTGGTGTTGTCGTCGGGGACTTTTAGAGTTTGAAGGAATCGGTCACCACAATGAAGAGGAAAGAAGGTGGCCGGTCTAAAAGAAATTGGCACAATCAATCTTCACAGGTTTCGGCTCTTGTGGCTATTCAGCAAGGGTGAAGAGAAGAAAAAGGAATAGTAGATTGGTTTTGGAAAAGAAAAGAAAGAAAGATGGATGGAAAGAGTGGTAATTTCGGCTAGAGAAGAAGAAGGGGAGAAAAAGAATCCCTCTCTGATGTTTAAACAAAGGAAACGGCACAACATAAGCCCCTAATGCCGAAATACCCACCCTAAAACCCTTAAGCCAATTTCTCCTCCCTAACTCCCACTATTCGGCTAACTCTAAGCCTCCCTTCAAATCCCTAAAATCTTTCCCCTTATCACTCCTTAATCCATGCATTTGACTGATTCAAACTCTCTCCAACAGAGTTCCATTCGACTTCCAACTCCTGCATGCCCAAGACATAAAAATAACAACACAATTACCAGCTTAGTGGATCGAACCTTGGTTTCCCCCAACCACTTACACGCCACCCTTTTTTTAGCTCCTTAGTGGCGTCACTTAGCCACTTTTCCAGGGGCTCTCTTGTGTTACATTTTACCCACATCTTTTAATAAGGCCACCTAACCAATGCCCCTAACTCCTTAAGTCCAAAATTCAAAAACTCCACCGGGTTTTGGCTAACACATGGGCCCTCCGTAGGCCCATTTACATACTTCAATTATGAATTTCACAACCAAATACCAAATTTTTAAAAATTTTACCAAATTCTTGAAAATTACAAAAATCCCGAAAGTCAGGGTGTTACAACTCTACCCTCCTTAAAGAAATTTCGGCCTCGAAATTTTACCTGACCCAAACAGTTGAGGGTATTGTTGACACATCGCCTCCTCCGTCTCTCAAGTAGCTTCTTCTTTGCCATGGTTTCTCTAAAGTACCTTCACCAATGGAACTGACTTTCTTCTCAACACCTTGACGTCACGATCAAGTATCTGCACAGGTTCTTCTTTGAAGGTAAAATATGACTGTACCTCAATTTTTGCGACTGGCATGATATGAGTAGGGTCAGAACGATATCGCCTTAGCATGGTCACATGAAAGATGTCGTGAATACGATCCAGCTCTGGAGGTAACTCTAGCTGATAAGCCACCGGCCTTATCTGCCTAAGGATCCGATAAGGCCCAATGAACCGTGGACTCAACTTTCCCTTCTTACCAAACCTCAAAATCTTCTTCCATGGCGAAACCTTCAAAAAGACCATGTCCCCTACAGCATACTCAATATCCTTACGCTTCAGATCAGTATAAGACTTTTGTCGATCCACTGCCTCCTTTAACCGATTCCTGATCACCTTAACTTTGTCTTCAGTATCCGCTACTAGCTCCGGTCCAAGTACTTGCCTTTCCCCCAACTCTACCCAACAAGTAGGCGAACGACACCTTCGCCCATACAGTGTCTCGTAAGGAGCCATCTGAATACTTGCTGGGTAACTGTTCTTATACGCGAACTCCGCCAATCACAAGTAATCGTCCCAACTGCCCCTAAAATCAATAACACAACCCCTTAACATGTCTTCTAGAATCTGAATGACTCTCTCTGACTGCCCATCCGATTGAGGGTGAAAAGCCGTACTAAAATTCAATCACGTTCCCAACGCCTCATGCAACTTCTGCCAAAACCAAGATGTACACCTTGGGTCTCGGTCAGAAATTATCGATACTGGCACCCGATGCAATTGCACTATCTCTGCCACATACAACTTGGCCAACCTCTGAAGTGAGTAATTGACTCGAACAGGTATGAAATGAGTAGATTTCGTCAGCCTATCCACAATTACCCAAACTGAGTCCCTCTTGGAAGGTGTCAATGGTAGACCACTCACAAAATCCATGGTCACCCTTTCCCATTTCCAAAGTGGTATCTTCACTGGCTGTAACAATCTTGAAGGCAGTTGATGCTCGGCCTTTACTTGTTGACATGTCAAACATTTTCCCACAAATTCAGCCACTTCTCGCTTAAGCCCAGGCCACCAATATTGCTATCGCAAGTCTCGATACATCTTACTCCCTCCTGGATGCATAGCATAAGGTCCACCATGTGTCTCCCTCAAAATCATCAATCTCAAATCAGAGTCCTTTGGCAAACAAATTCTTCCCCGGAAGCAAAGAACCCCATCACCATTTAATCCAAAGTCTGGGTTCTCACCCTTGTCAGCTTACTGAAACCGAGAAACCAACGACCCATCCACTAACTGCTGCTTCTTAATCTGCTCCACCCAAGTCGGTCTTACTTTTAATTCTACCAATAAGCTTCCATCGTCAAACAAGCTTAATCGAGCAAATATTTCCCTCAATTCCGCCATAGTCCTTCGACTTAGCGCATTAGCCACGACATTTGCCTTACCAGGATGGTACTCAATCGAATAGTCATATTTCTTTAACAACTCTACCCACCTTCGCTGTCTAAGATTCAGCTCCTTTTGAGTCAGCAAGTACTTAAGACTCTTATGGTCCGTATAGATAACGTATCTCTCCCCATACAAGTAGTGCCTCCATATCTTAAGCGCAAAGATCACTGCCACCAACTCCAAGTCATGAGTAGGATAGTTTACCTCATGATGCTTAAGCTATCGTGAAGCATAAGCGACAACTTTACCCTCTTGCATCAACACACAGCCCAAACCTACATGTGACGCGTCACTGTACACAGTGAAATCCTTACCAGACTCTGGCTAAATCAACACTGGTGCCTCAGTCAAAACCTTCTTCAACTTCTCAAAAGCCTCTTGCTGCTTATTTGCCCAAACAAACGGTGCTCCCTTTCTTATAAGTTTCGTTAACAGTGCTGCCAACACAGAAAATCTTTCCACAAATCTTCGGTAATAACCTGCCAACCTTAAAAAACTCTGGATTTTCGTTACTGACCTCAGTGGCTTCCACTCCAGAATTGCCTCAATCATCCGAGGGTCTACCTTGATCCCCTTAGTAGACACAACATGCCCCAAGAAAGTTACTTCATCCAACCAAAACTCACACTTACTGAACTTTGCATAGAGTTGCTTTCCCCTTTAGCACTTGCAGTAGAATACGAAGATGCTCATCATGCTTCTATTCCGTTTTCGAGTACACTAAGATATCATCGATAAAAACGACTACGAATTGATCCAAGTACTGCTAAAATACCCGATTCATCAAATCCATGAATGCTCCGGTGCATTAGTTAACCCAAAGGGCATAACTAGAAACTCGTAATGACCATATCGAGTTCTGAATGCCATCTTATGAATATCCTCTTCTTTGACTCTCAACTGATGATATCCTGACCGAAGGTTAATCTTAGAAAATACTGAAGCTCCTCGCAGTTGGTCGAACAGATCGTCGATTCTTGGCAACGTATACTTGTTCTTGATCGTCAGTTTGTTCAACTGCCGATAATCAATACACATCCACATGGTCCCATCTTTCTTCTTTACGAACAGCACTGGTGCTCCCCCACAGAGAAACACTTGGTCTTATAGACCCTCTATCCAACAGTTCTTGAATCTGAGCTTTCAGTTCCACCAATTCCTTTGGTGCCATCCGATAAGGTGCAATGGATACTGGAGCTGTTCCAGGTAACAAGTCGATTCTGAACTCGACTTCTCTGTTCGGATGTAGTCTAGGAAGTTCCTCCGAAAATACATCTTGAAATTCTTTGATGGTCCTAACCGACTCCACAGTCATCCCCTCAGGTTTAGCTTGACTCACAAATGCTAAAAACGCCTCACAACCTTTCCGAATCAACTTCTCAGCCCTTAAAGTCAAGATAACATTGGACAAATAGTTCCTTCGCTCCCCTATGACCATTATCTCTTCATCCTTGGCAGTTCTTAGCACCATCCTCTTAACAGCACAATCCAACGTCGCCCTATGCTTAGTTAGCCAGTCCATTTCCAAAATAAGATCAAATTCCCCAAATGGCAACTCCATCAAATCTCCTATGAATATCCGATTTTGTGTTTTTAAAGGCACCTCTCTAAAGAGTTTATCTACCTTAACCGAGTGCCCTAAAGGACTTATCACTGATACCCCACTCACAGTCTTCTCAGGAAGCTTACCCAACGCCCCAGATACATTACAGGCAACATAAGAATGAGTGGAACTGATATCAATCAAAGCAGTGTAAGGCGTGCGATGAATGAAGAACATACCGGTTATAACATCAGAAGCACCACCCGCCTCACGATGTCGTGCAGCAGAAACCAACGCCGGCTGTCGAGCTTCCGCATGCCCAGCACCCCTGCCAGGTACCCCACGTCCACGTCCATTACCACCTCTACTTTGCCCACGGCCTCCCTGTGGTGGTGGTCCTCCTCGCAGCGGTTGGACGCCTCTTTGCTCTGCAACTTGATCCTGAGCTGCTCTCCGAGGACACTCTCTGAACTTATGTTCCTTTGACCCACATCGAAAACATGCTCCAGTTCATTTCCAATACTCCCCCATATGCACTCTACCATAATCGCTGCAAGTCTGCGGTCTAAAGGTATTCACTGGAACTGCTCGAACCGATTCCTCCATTCTAGCTCTTTTAGCATTTCTATTTGCAGCACCCGTAGGTCCAGAATCCCTCCTAAATCTGGGTCGATCCCTCTCACGATTCTGCCTTTCAGTTCATTTTACTTCCTCAGCTATCTTAGCCTTCTCTACCAACGCAGCGAAATCACGCTTCCTCTGTGGAGCTATCCGCACCCTAAGTTCATCGTGGAGGCCATCCTCGAATCGAACACTGCGCCCATATTCGGTCGTAACTATCCCGCTAGCATATCAACTCAGCCTCAAGAATTTCTCCTCATACTCCACAACAGTCTTATTACCCTAAACCAGATTCAAAAATTCCTTTCGACGGGTATCCACATAACTAGCTCCAACATACCTCCCCTTAAAAGCAGTCTTGAACAGTTCCCAGGTTGCTCATTCGATTGGGGTGCTCTCCCTTACCGTGATCCACCACCAGTATGCCTCATCTCGTAGCAACGGCACGGCCCCCTTCAGCTTTTGCTCCACAAAGCAATCTAGGTTGTCGATAATCCGCTCTGTTGCCTTAGGCCAATATTCAGCCATGTTTGGGGCTACTCCAGATACACCCCTAAAAACCTCTGCTCCATTTGCCCGGAGTCACTCAGAGATGAATCCCCTATTCACTGTCCCGGGGCTAGCTCCAGCAACCCTTTCCAAAACCCTTAACATCGCTTGGGACAAAGCATCGTCCCTCGCAGTGCGATCATGTGACCCAGTCTGAGTTGCCTGTGGCACAAATGTCTCATCAGCTGGCCTATATCCTGAGGATGAAGATTCAGCTTGCACCCTTCCGCGACCACATCCGCGGCCTCGTCCACGAGTTCCCCTTGTACTCATATCGAATTATCTGATTACGAATTTTATGACATTAGTTTAATATTTCAGTTGTTTATTACAAGATATTTTATGGAAATATAGTAGTTCAGGGATTGTTCTCGTAACGTCGTAGCCTAGCTACAGTCTCAATATTACTATTTTACAGCTCTACCTTATCTAAAGTATCATAGTAGGGTCTTAGTTCTATCCATAGCATCATATCAATATCACACAGCGTAAAAGAAAGTATACTTATAGACTTGGTGTCAGGGATTCAGTGTGCCACTTCTTTCTCCAAACCATTTAAAACAAAAACATGTATTTGGTCAAAAAAAATAGAAAAATTCTTCAAAAATTGATTTAAAATACCCTTGTTTTGAAATTCTTGATTTTAAACCCGTTTAGAAACCTATAGCAAAGTTGTTGCAACCTGGCTCTGATACCACTAAATGTAACACCCCAAACCCGGCCCAAACGTTATGGCCGGATCCGACGTGTCACATTGAAGTTTAAAAAAAACCAAAGCCTCTTTCAACGTTCTTCTTAGTGTTTTAAAAGATAGCCTTTGCTATAAGATCAAAGTGAATAGAAGCTGTGCACCAGGTAGGTATCTGATACAGAGGAGGTGAGCCATGAAGGCTGCTTAAGTACCAGGTTCTTGAATGGATCCAATCCTAGATATGCCCACAACCACTGCCACACTTTGGTAGATGAGTTGAAATTCATTTAAGTAGATATTTTTGATAAACCGATTAATTGTGTCACTGCGTTATTTTGAAAACGAGTATCATTTTGAAAACGCGCCCTAAGTCTAGCCCATTTTGAACTATTAGCAGAAAAATTTAGAGTTATTAAGAAGAATAAAATAATTCCAGAAAATAGTTAAAATGGCCTTATTACAACCCAAAAACAAATAATATTAACAGTTAAGATAAACTAAAATAAAAACCGGTTACTGATTTGAAAAGTTCAAAAGTGATCACCATGGCCACTCTGAATCCCCTCCGGCTCCAAGTCTCCCCATCAAGGCTCACCTGCAAGGTTAAGGAAAAGGGGGTGAGTTTGGGAACTTAGCGTGCAACAAGCCTCTTTCGAAGCCCATCTAATATCAGCATACTGGGCCGAAGCCTTTACTATAAGTGGTATGGCTTATAGGTCCATTTCAATATCACATGTAATATCCATGAATGTATGCAAGCCCATTTAGGGAGACTACTCAACCCACCATCCGCTACTCTCCACCTATACCAACCAAGCTCTACATGTGGGGAATAACTTAACCCACCCAACCAAACTCTCCACTGGTAGCATAGCTGCTTTATCATATAACTGGAGGCCTAGCCTCTTTTAATAACTGGGGCAAAGCCCTTTTCGGTAAACTGGGGCAAAGCCCTTTTTGCACTTCCTCCATTTATATCAAACCCAACCCATGCATATAATGAGTATATCAAGTGCATCTCATAACATATCATGTGCATATCATGTCATATCATGTCATATCATGTATATCAAAATCTCATGTATCATATTCTTAATTAAACCCTAGGGGTATAATGGTCATTTTTCCCTAGGGCCAAAACAATCATTTTTCATATTTTAAGAATACTTTTGGAAATTTACCAAATATTATGGGTTTTCCACGTTCATTAACAATTATCAATATTTCCAGGTGTTTAAACAATGATTTTAACGCACTTTATCAAATTCGGGCTATTGGGCCCAAAACCCTTAATGGCCCCTACAAATGCCGGTTTAACCCATTAAGCCCACATAATCCAAATTTTACAACAGTACTAATTGTGCTAACATACAAATTTTCCAAATTCCATTTTCTATCAATTTACCCAAATGGGCCCGAAAGCCCATTGAGCCCAATTTCTAGCCCACTGAGGCCCAACTTACCAACGTACACAAAACTGCGCTCTTACATGTTCCATTGATCCAACCACCGACCATATCGTATCTATCGCATCTAAAACCACATGCAAAATCTCAAGCTCCCGAAATGCCAGAATTTTAGCATTTCGGCTTTTCAGCAAATATTAGCCTAAACTACTATGAGGGTTGTTACACACCTGTTTCGTGACGTTTGCTAACAAAGTCTTCCACGACAACCTACAATTAATCAGCACCATTCTTAGTTTACAATTCAAGCAATCAAACCCAAAGTCCACCTTACCATATTCGGCTAAAGAATCCCTAATAGCCATAGATCCCTTACCTTCACAGGGTCCGACGATTCGATTCAAGCTTATCCAAAACTGATACTCCAAGCCTTGCTGCTCCTCCAAAGTTATCTATTTCACTACACAGACCATACAAGTCAAAAGAAAAGGCCCTATAAGGCCTATGCCTCCAAACGACAACCTCCCTAAACCATAGGGGGTTTAGGCTTTTCTTAATATTTATACCACTGAACCGACTTGGAAAACGAGTACTTACCACAATCTTCCCTTTTGCACCGCTTAGATCCAAAGTAAACTTAGCCTTCAACCACCTATCAGCTTTCGAATCCTAGAGGTCCATAGGTTCGACTATGCCCGTAGAACTAAGGTATTTCGGCTTTTAGGACCAAGGAAAATAAATGGTGTGGTGGCTTGTGTTGGTGTTACCGTCCGGGATTTTTAGAGTTTGAAGGAATCGGTCACCACAATGTAGAGGAAAGAAGGTGGCTGGTCTAAAAGAAATTGGCACAATCAATCTTCACAGGTTTCATCTCTTATGGCTATTCAGCAAGGGTGAAGAGAAGAAAAAGGAATAGTTGATTGGTTTTGGAAAAGAAAATAAAGAAAGATGGATGGAAAGAGTGGTAATTTTTGCTAGAGAAGAAGAAGGGGAGAAAAAGAATCACTCTCTGATGTTTAAACAAAGGAAATGGCACAACCTAAGCCTCTAATGCTGAAATACCCACCCTAGAACCCCTGAGCCGATTTCTCCTCCCTAACTCCCATTATTCGGCTAACTCTAAGCCTCCCTTCAAATCCCTAAAATCTCTCCCCTTATCACTCCTTAATCTATGCATTTGACTGATTCAAACTCTCGCCAACAGAGTTCCATCTGACTTCCAACTCCTGCATGCCCAAGACATAAAAATAACAATACAATTACCAGCTTAGTGGATCAAACCTTGGTTTCCCCCAACCACTTACACGCCACCCTTTTTTTAGCTCCTTAGTGGCGTCATTTAGCCACTTTGCCAGGGGCTCTCTTGTGTTACATTTTTCCCATATCTTTTAATAAGGCCACCTAACCAATGCCCCTAACTCCTTAAGTCCAAAATTCAAAAACTCCACCGGGTTTTGGCGAACACATGGGCCTTCCATAGGCCTATTTACATACTCCAATTATGAATTTCACAACCAAATACCAAATTTTTAAAAATTTTACCAAATTCTCAAAAATTACGAAAAGCTCAAAAATCAGGGTATTACAAGGCCCTTTTGAGTAACTGCTAAAACGATTATTGATGTTGGCACAGGTGAACTCACACTCCGTGTGGGAGACGAAACAATCACCCTTCAAGCTCACAATTCTGGCAACACATCGGGAATTGAAGGTGATCATTTAACCCATTCTCCTAGAACTGATAATATGGTATAACCTACTTTACAAGAAATGAGTTTGAATGAAGTACATGAGTCATTCTCAAGCAATAGTAGAGGATCTGTTCATGATGATCGAAGATTAAAAATCAAGGAACTCGATGAATGGCGGACGCATAAACCAAGAACACCCGACAAACCGAATCTACGACAGAACGAGCTCAATACCTTTCCAAATCAACTTAATATTGGAGATAGAGTCTTATTAGATGCCGCAGATCCGCACATTGTCAATACCACACCGAATAAAGAAATCCCTCTTACGGTACTTAGTATCTTTCCATTCGGTATGGTCGAGGTAAGGCACCCCAAGTTCGGCACTTTTAAGGTAAACAACACCCGTTTAAAACCTTATTTTGATGAGATTGATGACAGGAATGAGGAGTATAAACTCCTCAAACCACCATGATTATTCAACGGAGAGGTAAGTCAAGCTTAGGCTATAAATAAGCGCTTCCCAAGAGGCAACCCGAGCACTAACTGTATTAACTTCTTTAAAAATTTAGTCTTCAACATCTAACCTACTAACAGAGCTCTTGAATACAGGTTTTCCATAGGGACACGGCCATGAGCACGGGCATGCTGAGGGCCGTGTGAAAATAGGGCAAAGATTTCCCCAAACACAGGCTACGGTAAAACGCCACGGCTGTGTGACATTACTGTGGTTGAGCCTGCTAAAACAACACGGGCGTGCGACACGCCCGTGTGGAAAAACCGTGGGTGAACCTGTTAAAACAACACGGGAGTGTGAACACGGGCGTGTACTAAATGTCAGACACGCCCAAATTCGAAATTCGCGAATCACACGGGCTGAAATTAGGGAACACAGGCATGTGCCCTAGCCGTGTGGCCCAAAATCTATAAATACCCTGTACTATTCACTTTTTTCCCCATTCAAAAACCCTAACTCTAGCTACCGCAACTCCACACTACCTCCCTGTCATGCCCGTGCGCCGCTTCCCACTTCATTTTTGACGCTCAATCTCTTTCCCTTAGCATTTGTTTACTGCTTTCACTTCTATTTTACTTATTTCTTATGCTTATTATCAACATAATCTTCATATCTTTTGAACTATTTTTCATTTTTCTATCATTTAATTTGCATTCTTAGGTTAGTTATCATACATTTCGTGTTAAATCAAGTTATTAGGAGCACCTCATACCCATGACATTACTATACTTATTCTCATGCTAGTACCATGCCAATGTCGATCATTTAATTTGCATTCCTAGGTTAGTTATCATACATTCCGTGTTAAATTGAGATTAGGAAAACCTCATACCTATTACATTTCTATTCTCATTCTCATTGTTATTATGGTTGAGTTTGCTTCATATTAGTAGTATTGGCTGAAATAGTTAGTTCAAATTCATGCCTTTTACTTCTTCGAATTCATTTACCTATTATTATTATAGTTTATATTACAGGCTTTTAATGTCCTCTTCACGAGGAAAGAAAACCATCGTACCTTCCTCGAAGAAGAGGAAGGGAGCGTCATCCTCCGCGAGTCCAACCACAAAAATTCGTCACCCTCTCCTGCAGTTCACCTGAGGGCCCCAAGAAGAGCTTTTCCAAATACTTTGGGCCCGACCCTTAATTGCGGGCCGCTGCATTGACTGGGCTGTCGTAGAACAAGTTCAGATGGCTGATGCAATTCGGGCCCTCCTAACCACTGACCCTTGGAAGCTGCTCTTTGGGATCATCTAACAAATATACCTCGAGCTCACGATGGAACTATGCTCAACATTCTATCTTCAAACCGTAATGAAAAATTACGATGATCCCGGCACGGTCCAATTTTGCCTAGGCGGGTTAGTCCGCCAGCTAAGCCTCCCAGAGTTTGGTGCTACACTAGGCTTATATACGGAGGAGTTCAAAGAGGAAAATGAACTACATGCTCTCACTCGCCACATACATTTTTCTCCCTCGAAGTGCTGGCACACTTTGGCCTCCTACAATCCTAGCTGCTTCAAGGCATCAGTTCTCCCACCATCCCTGAGGTACCTATACGCCATTTTAGCTCACATGATTATAGGGAGGCGAGAGAGCACTGGCATCGTCAACACTCACGATGCCTACTTCTTATGGTGTATGTTGCACGGGCAGGTCATCGACCTTGCCTATTTCATCGCCCTCGCGATTCAGCACTAGACTGAGCGGCATAGGAAGGGGGTCATCTCCATTGGCCCATATATAACGTGATTGGCTCGACACTTCGGGCTTCTCGACACTGCGACCCAAGAATTATCCTTGACCCTCATTGGCGAGATGTCTCCACAAGGCATCTCAAGCATGCTTAGCATAAGGATGATCGAGAGGCACCGAGGAACCTACCCTCCTCAATATCCTCTCGTCCAATCCACCAAGAAAGAGGCCTATGAGGACATTCCTGATGATGTCCTTTCACAGCATGAGGACCCACCATCCCAGCCACCACCACCCTCTCGTCCAGTTCATGCGACGGCTTCATATGCTGACATCTCTAGTGCCTCACTCGATTCGAGCAGTAGTGTTTTCAACGATTTGACAACATTGATGCTACTCTATAGCAGATTTGTCAGCACCTCTACATGTCATCGCCAGTCCCACCTCGCGAACCATCCAGCAATGAAGATGTTTAAAAATATTTATTTATTATTTTATGTTTTTAATTTTTATTAAAACTACTTTTTGTTTTTATTAGATTTTAGAAATTTTATTTTTAATTATTAATTTCGGTTATTTATTTTTGAGTAATTATTCTTCCTAATATCCCCTAAAAAGTTCCTGATTTTATCATAGTTATATAGAGCTCTTAAGCTCATTATCACATGGGAACTAAAACTCCACCGGGGAAGGTTCTCCACGACTGCCATGTCTTGCTTGCCCATGACCATAGCTACCACTAGAGATAATATCCTTTTGGCGCAAGACTTATGGCCTAATGAACCTCTACGACTGCCGGAGTATCCTCCTCCACTCTCGAACCGATTACTCTCCACAACTCCAGTTTGAGGAATTCATCATACAGGAAGTTTCACTTCTCTCCCTATCTTATTTTTATACTCTAATATCTATCTTTATACATTGAGGGCAATGTACATCTTAAGCTTGGGGGGTATTTATTTATTATCAGAAAAATCCCCGAATGACTGCCTTGTTCTCTTAAAAAGCTCTCATATCATATTTAGGATAAATTTTGATATATTTATGATTTTGATTGACATATCTTGAATTAAAACATAGGCATTTATGAATTGATTGTTTAAACTTTAAGACATTAGAGAATCAAGCATGATAAGTTAATTTTTAAGAATTTAAATCTTAGGTTGTTTCCCTAAAGTTTAGGTATTACTTTGAGTTGGGATTCACAAGTATTAAACATCAAAAATTCATAATTTTTGTGAGATTTGTAAGCCTTTTGAGCATGTATTAATTCTTTCATGCTCACTTTTATTATTGCTTTGAGTGCGTCAGTAGTGAACTATTATTCTAGAACTTACTTGATTATTCATGTTGAGACCACACCATTTGATTTGATATGTCAAAATGATTTAGGCACTTAGGATTAACCCATTCATGCCATGAAAAGCCTACCTCCACAATTATCCCCTAGTGAATACCCTTGAGCCTAACAAGCCATTTCTTGTATTACCCTTAATATTAACCTTTAACCCATTATTGTTAAAACCCCCTAAATTAATTAAAGCCCCATTTTTGTCGAGATTTGAATTGAAATAGTTGCTTAGCTATGTTTTATTCTACTCTGTAATTTAATGTGTTCTTAAAAAAAACATGTATACATATTGGTAGTGATCTTCTATTTGTAAGCTTCAGAAGTTAAATTCCTTAGTCTGAGAAGAAGCTCTGTTGTACGCAAGTGATGATTAACTCTTTTTTCTAGTTAGGTATTTTTTCAATTCAATCTCGATTCTAACCCTTTCTTTCAGCTTGTGACCACACCCCCTAACCAAACCTCATTACAACCCTCTAAAGACCTTTTGATTGATGTATGATCTTAAATTATAGTGGTGGAGATTTGATTTTCATGCAAGCCTATGGTAATGACTTTTCATTATTGACTATTGAGTGCTACATTATTGTCCTTAAACACCTCGAGTGATTTAAGTGAATCTATAGTGAGGATGTGAAACTCTGTGGTATTCTGAATCAAAGGTAATTACTTAAATGAGGAGAGACACCTATGTTTGCATGATTAAATACTCAACTTGGAATGTTTGAAACTTTTATGTTCTTTTAGTTGAATTCTCAATGTATGATTACCTATGGATTACTCTGAGATATTATCGATTGAAATTATAAGTTGAGAAGAATTTATTTTGATTATGAGTTGAGAATTTTGCTTGAGGACAAGAAAATGCTTAAGGGTGGGGGTATTTGATAAACCGTAATTTATACATATTTTTACCCCATGTTTAACGCATTTTATGGATGATTTTCCATTAGAATTGGTGAATTCGATGCTCCTAATGCTTTAATTTCATGTTTTACACTTAGGAGAGCATAGGAGAGTGAAAGGAACAAGAAACAGGTCAAAACGAAGAAAATGGGCCAAAGTACGAAATCAACATGGCCTGGACCTCCCCACACAGGCAGACCACACGGCCGTGTCAATTTGGCAAGCTCAAGCACGGGCTGAAGTAATCGCACACGGGCATGTCCCTACCGAGCCCAAGATGAGTCCAAGTAGGAAAAGGCTAATTTTGAGGGCTTTTATGCATTCCAAAGCCTATAAGTACACCCTAGACAAGGAAGAAAAGAGAGGACAAAGTACGGGGTAAGGAATTACTCCAAGAAAGCCAATTAATTCATCTTAGAAGCTGGATTCATCATCAAGACTGAAGATCTCTCCTCAATTCCCCTTCAGGAGTTTTGGGTTTTCTTTATGTTTTGTACTATTTATTATTCTGAGATGTTTTCTTATTTAGTTATGAACTAAATCCCTAAATACCTAAGGGGAATGAAACCTAAGACGAATCTTGTTATTATTTTCTGAATTGTATGATAAATATTTGACTTGTTCTTAATTATGTGTTCTTAATTCCTGTTTTGATATCCCAGGAAACCGATTCAAGATAAGCTCTTATTCAGAGGAGGAATAGATCCTGTTTAAGAGTACATTTGTCATAATTAAGCGGAGTTGATTGCGCGCCTAGACATAGGGTGACAAGATTTTGCTGGATTAGGGTGAAACCTAATAAGGGGATCCATAGATCGAGTTAATGCAACCCTAGAGTGTTAATTAGAGAAAAGTCTCGGTTATTCAATCTAGGGATTAGACGTTATTAGTATTGAATAGGGATAATAACATAACTTAGGGATCTCTACGGATCAAGTTAAATGAATAAATCGTCTGATTTGGTGCCAGAATAACGAGTACTATGACAGCCCTAAATTGACCCTAGTCGGGAAGTGGTTTCGGGACCGCTAAGCCGAGTCACCGAAGTATCTGAATGTGATAATTATTGTCTAGAATATGTGAATATGAATGTGTGAAAGTTTTAAGCTTTGATTTAGTCGATTGCATGTGAACTTAGTTAATAGGACTTATGTGTGACACTTTTGAAATGTGATAGGTTAATTTATAAGGACCTATTAAAGCATGTAGTGAAAATAATGGCTTTGCATGTCAAATACTCCTTTTTTTATACATAGTGGCCGGCCATGATGGAGCATATATTAGAATATGTGGTAAATTTCCATGAAGTGGTCATTATTTTATGTAAAAGAAGGGAAATAATAAAAGAAATACTAAGGATAATAAAAGAAAAAAAAGGGGTTATCACCTTGTTCTTCTTAGCCGTACAAGAAGAAGAAAAAGAGGGGGGCATTCGGCCTTTTGAGTGAAGAGAAGGTTAGTAAATTTTGTTAATCTTTCTTTTGAAATCTTAGTTTGTTCAGGTTAATCATCATGTTTTTCTTACCTAGCCATACTAAAATTTTGAATTTAGAGTGTTGCATGGAACTTTCGGTTATGGTATGTGTGAGAAGAACTTGATTTTTTTTCTTACCTTTAAGTTTTGATGGATAAAGAAACAAAAAGATTGTTGATGAAAGAAATTAGTGTGTTAAGAGATTATATGAAACTTATTCATGTTTATATATGTTATATGCATTGAAAATGGTTGATGATTTTGGATGTGATTAGATTGAATTGGCCATGGTATATCCATAAGTATGATTTATGCTTGTTATGTTACTCATGGTTAAAACGATTCGGCTATGGTTCATGTAAAAATAAAATATACATGTGAATTTGGTTAATATATTTGGTTGAGGTGTTATACATGATTTGGTATTAAATGATATTAGGTTATATTCGAACATAGAAAGAGCTTATTTTGATATGCTTATTACATGGTAGGTAAGATTTGTGTTTTGGATATATGTTTATATTTGGTTAATGATTTATTCTTGTGAAGTATAAATTTGTGACATGAATTGAGTTGGAAGTTATTATAATGTACTTGTGCATTCGGGTATATGATGAAAATATATGAGATGGTTATAATCAACTTTGTGATTCGGCTCTTGCACATATATATATATTTGCACATGATGTATTGGTATGACATATATATTATCTCAAGGTATATATTTATATATGGTGGTGTTTCAGTTATGGAGTAAATGATGGATGCGTATTGAGTTATAATATGTAATGCATTAGTTAGTAAAATGTATGTCATTTATATGTGGTATTAAGTATATAATTGGCCTCAACATAGACATGCATATTCGGCCACATGAGATGGATTGGTGTTGCATGTATTCGGTTAGAGGCAAGCATATTAATGCTTTTATCTTGGCTTAGATAATCGGCTAAAAGAGAGTGTGGGCTAAAATGTTGAGTTTGATTCATGATTTCATATATATGTGACTCTAATGTCTAATGTATACATGGGTTAAGTACCTTGAGTTCTCTTTTTGATGTTCAAATGATTAAATCGATTTATTTGTTAAATTAAGCTCAAGAGCAAAGGGGAACTAAGTCCGATAAAGGGAAGGAAAAAGTGATCGAATAGTCGTCGAAATCGTTCGACAACATCCGAGGTAAGTTTTCGAGTAACGAGACTTAGTTTACGATTTGATTAAGTCATGACGTATGAGCATAACAAATATACGGTGATATGATGATTCTACTTGAATTATATGTTGAGTTAATTAGTCTATACGTATGACGGGTAGCCATATGTGCATAGAGATCGTGTCATAAAGCAAACTAAACCATGCTGTTTTTATGTGGCTAGTGAGCCGAAAATGGGATTGCTCAATATGTGACTTGTGTTGAACTCTAATTATGAAAATGAAATATAGATGTGTCATGATTTATTAATATGTGCATGAATACTTGGATGATAACTGGGCTAAGTCCCGAAGGCATTTGTGCGAGTTACTATATCCGGGCTAAGTCCCGAATGCATTTGTGCGAGTTACTATATCCAGGCTAAGTCCCAAAGGCATTTGTGCGAGTTACTATATCCGGTTAAATCCCGAAGGTACTTGGCTTGGGAATGAGCGACCTTGCTATAATAGTTTCAATTAATACGCTCGTAAAATCCCAGCGATGAGGTATGTTTCGTATATGCATTGAATTAGTTGATCCCTTACAAATAGTATTCGCTCAGTCGATACATGAGCTATCGGCCTTTGGCTAAGTTGATCTTTTATGTATGAATATAAGGGTTGGTAATGTGAAGTAAGTATGATATTGAGAATTTGTCCATATGAAATTATCCGTTTAGCCATATGAATGCTACACTTTAGTTGTGTCTAATTTCATGGCTCAAAACTTACTAAGCATTTAATGCTTACTCCGTTTCTTTGAATCTCTGTTTTATAGATTTTGGTTCGTCAGCTATCGGACTCGGGATTGTCCAATTCAAAGTCGTCACACTATCAAAGCCCCTTTTGGTACATTTTTGGTTGAACTTTGAAATGGCATGTATAGGACTACCCCTTTTGATGTTGGTCATGTACCTTTCGGTATTGTATAAATTTGGATAGCCATGCGAAAATGGCTTATATATATATTTTGAGCATAATGTTATAATCATCTTGTATGTATATGGTTATTGAGAGGTGTGGATATGCTTGGCAATGATTGGCCATTGGAATGGTTAATCACAATCATATTTTGTGCTATATATGCTAAAGGGTTAGTTAAATCATGGAAACTATGTAATAGGTAAAGTCTACCCTAAAGGCAGATGCTGACAGCAGCAGTGGTGTGAATTTTAAAAATCACTAAAAATAGTAGGAATAGAGTTAAATAGTGAATAAATAATGTAATCGAACCTTGATGACTCTAATTTCATATGGAAGAAACGAAACGGTCATATGAGTCGGATTTTAAGAAATATTTAAGTTTTCGTGGAACAGGGCCAGAGCGATTTCTGGATCCCCTGATCTGACTTTGGAAATTCATTATAAATTAACCAGAGATAATTAGAAGTCATGCCATATATTTATAGATTCCTTTTTGAGTTTAGTTTCATTAGAAATAAACGGCATAAGTATTTAAGCCCTGTACAGGGAGATATATAAGTCGTAATGCATGAAGGTCAGAGCAGTCGAACCCTGAAACAGGGGAGACTATAACTAATAAACTGTACTAATTGGCCCAACCAAAAATTCTAGAAAAAAATTTTTAGATGGATATATGAGTCTAGTTTCATGGAAAATTTATGGAATTAGTTTTCGAGCTTCGGAACTGAAGATATGATTTTTAAAGCGACTGTGATGCAGTTAGCCAGCTTGTCTGGAAAATTTTTGGACTGTGAAAATAAATGAGTTAAGTTCGTTCACACTTCGTGTCCGACTCCGGCAACGGTCTCGGGTACGGGGTGTTACAAGTACAGTCTAGGTGGATTTTTCCTTAGGTATTGTCTTCATTCAATCGATTTTTCCAAAAGCAATTCCCCAATTCCATTCTCCATGGGTTCTTAGTTTAGATAATTAGTTAGTTAAAACAAAAACCTCTTTATTCTTAGGCTAGACAATAAAAAGACAGTCATTACTAATACTTTTAGTTCCTTTGGGTTCGACAATCCGGTCTTGCTAAAACTATACTACTATTCGATAGGTACAGTTGCCTACATCGCGATAATAGTTAGTTCATGAATGAGTAATTATAAATATTTAAAACCTATCACAAAATCACGGAATGACCTAATAAAACAAACAAGCCATTTCCGCATGGCTTAAATATATACACATACCAAATTCCAACATTTCCAAATATTATGTAGCCTATACATGGCATAAGTTCGAAATTTAACTTATAAAGTACCAAAAACAGCCAATAGTGTGATAGACTTTGTTGACGATCCCTGAGCTCGTAACTTGACTCCAAAATTTATAAAACAGAGACAAACATACACATATAGTAAGCTATCATAGCTTAGTAAGTCATAAGCAAATAAATAATTCAATGACGATATCAACTCAATTTAACCAAACCAATTTATAATATCATAATCACATTTAATTTCAAGCTTACAATTTCATATAAAACATATACTTTCATATATAAATTTTGCCTTGGCCGAATATATATGTCTATTATCAAAGTAACATTCAATTTCAAAACCATAGTAATATTATATAACCGAATATATATACACTCATAAGCATATACTCTTGAATCAAAATTTAGTATCACATATTTATGCATAACATATGGCTGAATATACCATACTAATACACATATATTTACATTAGCATTATGTATAATTTGCATCCTATCTCAAATAACCAACTTACCTTATATCCAAATAGGTAATCAACTATCACGTACCTGGTCACTTTAGCTCGTTTTACACATTCGATCACAACATATCACTGCCCGTTGAACCATTCAAAATTGAATAGGATGCTCGTATAATCACACATATTGTATAATGCCAATGTCTCATGTAACACCCCAAACCCGGCCTAGACGTTATGGTCGAATTGTGGTGTCACACTAGATTATGTTTTGAAAAGCGTAATTAACATATCTTGTGTGTTGTTAGAACATAGGTTTAGCAAAACATGTGTCATATTAAATTGTTAATACATTTGAAAAACATTGTTCGTTGCAGAAGCTTTTAAAATGAGTTGTGTAATGTGGTAGTTGAAAATCATTTATCTTTTGAAACCCGAGTCCTACTACTAACAGATATAAACCAATTTAAACAAATCCCAAAAAATATAAAAATAAAAAATAAAGCGGCCTTATTACATAAAATTTACCCAAATAAAACTACTTTCAAATACGAAAACATAAACAGTGGTGTGGCCATCTTCGAGTCCCTCGCAGCTGATAAACCGTAATTTATACATATTTTTACCTCATGCTTAGCATATTTTTTGGATGAATTATCCTTATATTTGGTGAATTCAATGCTCCTAATCCTTTAATTTCATGTTTCATACTTAGGTGAGCACAGGAGAGTAAAAAGAGCGAGAAATGGGCTGAAAATGGAGAAAATAGACCAACATGGGAAATCAACACGGCCTGGACTTCCTCACACGGGTAAGCCACACGGCCGTATCCATTTGGAAAAATCGAAGCACGATTTACACGGGTAGACCACACGCCCATGCCTATTTAACAGCCTTGTACACAGATTAAAGAAATCACACATGGGCGTGTCACACGGGCATGTCCCTGTCGAGCCCAAGTTTAGTTCTATTCGAAAAAGGCCATTTTTGAGGGATTTTAGGCATTCTAAAGCCTATTTAAACACCTGATGAGGCACTTAGAAGGTACACACAGAGTAGGAGGCAGGGAATTACTCGAAGAAAGCTGATTGATCCATCTCAGAAGTCGGATTCACCTTCAAGACTGAAGATCTCCCTTCAATTCCCTTCAAGAGTTCTTGGGTTTTCTTTATGTTTTGTTATCATTATTCTTTTGAGATGTTTTCTTTCATAAATATGAACTAAACCCACTAAATACCTAAAGGGAATTAAACCTAAGACGGATCTTATTATTATTTGAATTGTATGAGAAATATTTGACTTGTTCTTAATTATGAATTCTTAATTCTTGCATTAATATTCCAGGATATTGATTCAAGTATTGATGTGCTTATTCAGAGGAGCAAAAGTCCTTGTCTAAGAGTAGATCTAACATAATTAAGTAGAGTTGATTGCACGCCTAGAGATAGGGTGACCAGATTTTGCTGGATTAGGGTGAAACCTAATAAGGGAATCCATAGATCGAGTTAATGCAGTACTAAGGAGTTAATTAGAAAGAGATTTCAACTAATCAACCTAGGGTTAGATGTTGTTAGTCTCGAGAGAGATAATAATATAAATTAGGGATTTCTACGGATCAAGTCAAGTGAACAAATCGTCTGATTCAGAGTCAATAACAAGTGAAATCTAGGTGGATTTTTCCTTTAGGTATTGTCGAAATCATTTAGTTTTCCCAAAAGTTATTTCCCCAATTTACTTCTTGTGCATTCTTGGTTTAGTAATTAGTTTAGAAAAAACAAACTCCTTTATTTTTAGGCTAGATAATAAAGAGAAAGTTAATACTAGTACTCTTAGTTCCTTTGGGTTCGACATTCCGGTCTTGCCATAAGCTATACTACTGTTCGATAAAGTGCGCTTGCCTTTTTCATGATAACAGCTAGTTTTCAAGAACAGAAATTCATAAATTATAAAACTTATTACACGTATCACATCACACGATCAAGTTTTTGGCGCCGTTGCCGGGGAACTAGGATATTAGGAACACTCGATTTTTATTACTTTAGCCATTTTATTTTTATTGCAATTTAAATTTTTATTTTCTTTTCTAATTTTTCATTTATTCACTTCTAGCAGGTGTTTGTAGTGCATGACTAGAAGAAACCCGTCGAGAACATTACTTTTTGATAGTATGATCGATCGCACAGCTCATAAAAACCAAAGAGAAATAAGGCGAAGCCTAAGATACACGGAGGAAGAGCAAGAGGATGACATTCACACCACAATCGAGGAGATGGCTAAAAATCAGGAAAATCCACTACCTCCTGCAATTGCTGCTGATCCAGTAAATTAGAATCCTACTGCACGCACTATGTATGATTATGTGAAACCTACTTTAACAGGAACTGAGTCAAGTATAGTTAGGCCTGCTGTTGCTGCAAATAATTTTGAAATGAAACCTAACACAATTCAAATGATCAAACAGTTTGTTCAGTTTGATGGTTTGCAGGACGAGGACCCAAACACTCATTTGCCAAATTTCTTAGAGTTTTGCGACATTTTTAAGATCAATGGCATTTTTGATGATGCCATTCGCCTTTGGTTGTTTCCCTTTTCGTTGAGGAACAAAGCTAAGCAGTGGTTAAACTCGTTACCGTGAGGGTCAATCACTACTTGGGAACAAATGACTGCAAAATTTTTACTTAAATATTTTTTACCGGCTAAAACGGCTAAGTTGATGAATGATATCTCTTCTTTTGTGAAGATGGATCTAGAGACACTTTATGATGCATGGGAGAGATACAAGGACCATTGACAAGGTGCCCTCACCATGGGTTACCTTTTATGGCTGCTGGTTTAAACGTTTTACAACGGCATGAAGCCCTCAACAAGGCAACTTATCGACGTAGCTGCTGGTGGGACTATCAATAACAAAACACCTGAAGTGGCTTACAAATTTATTGAAGAGATGTCACTGAATAAATATCAGTGGCAAGTCATGAGAACAAAGCCTATGAAAGCAGCCGATGTTTTCAAGCTAGATGCGGTTACTATGATATCTAACTAGGTAGAACTCTTAAATAAAAAGATTGATGGTTTGTGTGGTTCTACTCAGGTACATACAATGATGAGGTACGATTCAAATGGAGGAGGAGCATACACAAAATAACCCATATAGTAACACATATAATGCAGGTTGTAGGAACCATCCCAACTTCTCATGGGGTGGTCAAGGGAATCAAAGGCCACAACATCCTCCGAGTTTTCAACAACCACCTTATCACTAGGAAAAGAAGCCGAACCTTGAGGAGATGCTAACAAAGTTTATCTCGGTGTCTAAAACTCGCTTTCAGAATACTGAAACAGCACTTAAGAATCAACAAGCGTCGATCCAAGGGCTCAAAACTCAGATAGGCTAACTAACCAAATTGATTTCTGAACGACCACAAGGTAGCTTGCCGAGGAACACTGAATCTAACCCAAGGGAATAGCTTAATACAATTACCATTCAAGATGAGGAAGGGTTAGTCAAACCTGAACCAGAACCGAGGCAAGGAATTGTGGTAAGTAAAAGCAAAGGTGAGGTAGACCATAGTGAACAAACACCAGTAAGTAAAGAGTACAAACCTCATATGCCATACCCCAATGCGACAAGGAAAGATCGCACAGATGAACAATTCGGTAAATTCCTTAAATTATTAAAAAAATTACATATCAACTTACCGTTTATTAAAGCTCTTTCACAGATGCCAAACGCAGCCAAATTCTTAAATGAGCTTTTAACAAATAAGCGAAAGTTGGATGAGGCGTCACATGTGGAGTTAAATGCAGTTTGCTCAGCCATACTATAGAATAAGTTGGCCAACAAATTAAAAGATCCAGGGAGTTTTATGATTCCTTACGTAATTGGTAGCTTAGATGTTAATAATGCTTTGGTTGATTTAAGGGCTAGTATCAATGTCATGCCTTATAAAATGTTTAAACAACTAGGTCTTGGGAAACCCAAACAAACTAGGATGAGCATTCAGTTAGCAGACAAAACAATTAGATTTCCTAGGGGTATTATTGAAGATGTAGTCGTTAAAATTGAAAAATTCATATTCGTAGTTGATTTTGTTATTCTAGACATAGAAAAGAATAGTGACGTGCCTTTAATTTTAGGGAGGCCCTTTTTAGCAACTGCTAGAACTATAATTGATGTTGGTACAGGTGAACTCACACTTCGTGTGGGTGAGGAAACAATCACTCTTCAAGCTCGAAATTCTACTAATGCTGATCATCTGGTGCAACCTTCCTTATAGGAAATACGTTCAAAAAGTATACATATGCCTTGTTCAATTAACAACAAAGAACCCATCTATGAAGGACAAAGGCTACAGGTCGAGGAACTAGATGAATGGCAGACACAACAATCGAGAGTACACGATAAACCAAAACTGCGCCATGACTAGCACAATATTTCACCAAAACAACTTAAGGTTGGAGACAAAGTACTATTAGATGCAGTAGACCCTCGGATTTCCACCTCTGAACCTAATGGAGAAATCTCTCTTAAGATTCTTAGCATTTTCCCATATGGCACAGTCGAGGTAATTAATCCCAAATTCAGTACGTTCAAGGTAAATAGTACTCGTCTAAAACCTTATTTTGATAAAATTGATAGCAGGGATGAGGAGTGTAAAATCCTCGCACCACTATGACCATGCAACAGAGAGGTAAGTCGAGCTTAGACTATAAATAAGCGCTTCTCGAGAGGCAACCTGAGCACTAACGGTGTTAACTTCTTTATTTTAGTTTTTAACTTTTAAATCCACTAACCGAGACACTGAATATAGGTTTTCCAGAACCACACGGCCAGGCCCACGGGCGTGCCTTAGGCTGTGCCCAAACCACGGAGGCAACACACACGGTTGTGCGATACAGTCGTGTGAAAATAGGGCATAATTTTTTCCCAACACGAGAATCGATAAGTTGCCACGGTCCTGCGACATAGCCGTGGGTAGATCTATCAAAACAACATGGGCGTGTGACACGCCCGTGCTCACTACCCGTGGTTTAAGACTGATAAAATAACACGGGCATGGACATCCATACACGGGTGTGGGAGAAGTGAACGAAGCAGAACACGGTCGTGCAACATGGCCGTGTGCATCAACATGCCCAAATTTTAAAATCACGATACACACAGGCTAAAATTAGGGCACACGGGCGTGCCCCACGGCCGTGTGCCTCAATATCTATATAAACCCTTCACTATTCATCATCCCCTCCCCCAAAAACTCTAAACCTTAGCCACCACAACCCCTCCCCCACCGCCGACCGACCACCCTAGCTTTCCTTTATCCTTCAATTTTCTCCCATCTCTTCCCCCTTCCCCCTCTTCCTATCCTTGCATGAGTCACACGACCTCACTACCATTCCTATGGTTGTCCCTAAACACAGCACCAGCACCGCGCCTGATAAACCATAAATTATACATATTTTTACCCTATGTTTAACGTAATTTATGGATGATTTCTCATTACAATTGGTGAATTCGATGCTCCTAATACTTTAATTTCATGTTCTATACTTAGGAGAGCATAGGAGAGCAAAAGGAACAAGAAACGGGCCAAAAACGGAGAAAATAGGCCAGAGTACAAAATCAACACGGCCTGGACCTCCTCACATGGGCAAACCACATGGCCATTTCAATCTGGCAGAATCGAAGCACGACTCACACTGGTATAGCACGCGCCCGTGCCATTCTAATAGGCTCAAACACAGCCTAAAGTAATCGCACACGGGCGTGTCACACGGGCGTGTCCTTGCCGAGCCCAAGTTGAGTCCAATTCAAAAATGGCCACTTTTGAGGGCTCATAGGCATTTCAAAGCCTATAAATACACCCTAGAGGAGGAAGAAAAAGGACGGAGAAGGGGGAGTAAGGAATTACTCTAAGGAAGCTGATTGATCCATCTCAGAAGCTGGATTCATCATCAAGACTGAAGATCTCTCCTCAATTTCCCTTAAGGAGTTTTGGGTTTTCTTTATGTTTTGTATTCTTTATTTTTCTGAGATTTTTTCTTATTTAGTTATGAACTAAATGCCCTAAATACCTAAGAGGAATGAAACCTAATACGAATCTTGTTATTATCTTCTGAATTGAATGATAAATATTTAACTTGTTCTTAATTATGTGTTCTTAATTCTTGTTTTGATATCGCAGGATACTGATTCAAGATAAGCTCTTATTCAGAGGAGGAATAGACCCTTCTAAGAGTACATTTATCGTAATTAAGCGGAGTTGATTGCGCGCCTAGAAATAGGGTGACAAGATTTTTCCAGATTAGGGTGAAACCTAGTAAGGGGATCCATAGATCGAGTTAATGCAACCCGAGAGTGTTAATTAGAGAAAAGTCTCAGTTATTCAATCTAAGGATTAGACGTTATTAGTCTTGAATAGGGATAACAATATAACTTAGGGATCTCTACCGATGAATGAATAAATCGTCTTATTCGGAGCCATAATAACAAGTAAAGTCTAGGTGGATTTTTACTTAGGTATTGTCTCCATTCAATCGATTTTCCCAAAACCAATTCCCTAATTCTTTTCTCTGTGCGCTCTTAGTTTAGATAATTAGTTAATTAAAACAAAACCCCATTATTCTTAGGCTAGATAATAAAAAAACAGTCATTACTAGTACTTTTAGTTCCTTTGGGTTCGACAATCCGGTCTGCTAAAACTATACTACTGTTCGATAGGTACACTTGCCTACATCACTGTAATAGTGAGTTCAAGAACGAGTAATTATAAATATTTAAAACCTATCACGAAACGTCGCGATCAAGTTTTTGGCGTTGTTGACGGGGAACTGAAATATTAGAAACGCTAATTTTTTATTACTTTAGCCATTTATTTTTCTTGTAATTTACTTTAATTTTATTATTATTGTTACTAATTAATTTACTTTTTCTTTCTCTTGCCAGGTTTTTATAGATTATGACTAGAAGAAACCCGTCGGGACCATTACTTTTTGATGAAGAAATTGATTGCACAGTTCATAGAAACCAAAAAGAAATAAGGCGAATCTTAAGATACATGGAGAACGAGCAAGAAGACAATACTCAACCCCCAACCGAAGAGATGGCTGAAAACCAAGGCAATCAGCTACCTCCTGCAATTGCGGCTAATCAAAATCCCACCACGTACTATGTATGACTATGCTAAACCTTCATTAACAGGAACTGAGTCAAGTATAATTAGACCTACTATTGCTACGAATAATTTCGAACTGAAACCTAACACAATTCAGATGATACAACAATTTGTTCAGTTTGATGGTTTGCAGGATGAGGATCCTAACACTCACTTGGTGAATTTTCTGGAGTTTTGCGACACTTTCAAATTTAACGGCGTTTCTGATGATGCCATTCGCCTTTGTTTATTCCTTTTTTCACTGAGAAACAAAGCTAAACAGTGGTTGAACTGGTTACCACGAGGGTCTATCACTACTTGGGAACAAATTACTGAAAAATTATTACTAAAATATTTTTCGTCGGCTAAAACGGCTAAGTTACGTAATGATATCTCTTCTTTTGTGCAGATGGACTTAAAAACACTTTACGATGCATGGGAGAGATACAAGGATCTATTGAGAAGGTGCCCTCACCATGGGTTACCTCTATGGCTACAAGTTCAAACGTTCTACAATGGTGTGAATCCGTCGACAAGACAGATGATTCACGCAGTTGCTGGAGGAACCATCAACAACAAAACACCTAAAGAGGCTTATGAATTCATTGAAGAAATGTCACTGAATAACTATCAGTGGCAAGTCATGAGGACTAAGCCAACAAAAATAGCAGGCATTTATAACGTCGACACAATTACTATGTTGTCAAATCACGTAGAACTCCTCAATTAAAAGATTGATGGTTTACTTGGTTCTACACAGGTACACCCAGTAATGAGGTGTGACTCAAGTGGAGGAGGTGTGCATACAGAATATCAATCCTTCAATCCTACAACCGAAGAGGAACACGTCAACTATATGGGTAACAATAACTTTAGATCTCAAAATAACCCATACAGTAATACTTATAATGCAGGATGGAGGAACCACCCAAATTTCTCCTGGGGTGGTCAAAGGAATCAAAAGCCACAAAATCCTCAGGGTTTTCAATAGCCACCTTATCAACAAAAGAAGAAACCAAACCTTGAGGAGATGCTCTCTAAATTCATCTCGGTGTCAGAAACCCGTTTCTGAAATACCGAGACAACACTTAAAAATCAACAAGCATCGATCTAAGGACTCGAAACTCACATAGGCCAGCTATCCAAACTAATCTCCGAATGACCACAAGGTAGCTTACCAAGTAATACTGAACCTAACCCAAAGGAACACCTCAACGCAATTAGTACTCAAGACAAGGAAGGACTTATTGCGCCTGAGCCAGAATTGATGCAAGAAACTGTGGTGAGCAAAGGTAAAAGTGAGGTAAGTCATAACAAAACGGTGAATGAAGACTATAAACCTTGTGTCGCATACCCTAACGCGACAAGGAAAGACTACTTAGACGAACAATTCGGTAAATTCCTTAAACTTTTAAAAAAACTACATATTAACTTATCGTTTATTGAAGCTCTGTCGCAGATGCCGAATGCAATGAAATTTTTAAAAGAGCTTTTAGTAAATAAGCGGAAGTTGGACGAAGTGTCACATGTGGAGCTAAACGCAGTCTGCTCAGTTATTCTACAGAATAAGCTACCCTACAAATTGAAAGATCCAGGGAGTTTTACAATTCCTTACTTAATTGGTAGTTTAGATATAAGTCACGCATTAGTTGATTTAGGGGCTAGTATTAACGTCATGCCTTACAAAATGTTTAAGCAACCAGGTCTTGGGAAACCTAAACAAACTAGGATGAGCATTCAATTTGCAGATAAAACTATAAGATTTCCTAGGGGTATTATTGAAGATGTACTAGTGAAAGTGGATAAGTTCATATTTCCCGTTGATTTCGTTGTTCTATACATAGAGGAGAATAATAATGCCCCTTTTAATTTAGGGAGGCCCTTTTTAGCAACTGCTAAAACAATTATTGATGTTGGCACAGGTGAGCCTACACTCTGTGTGGGAGATGAAACGATCACCCTTCAAGCTCGTAATTCTGGCATCACATCGAACATTGAAGGTAATGGTCCACACCAGTCTACTAAAACCGACAATATAACTTTGCAGAAATTGAGTTTTAAAGAAGTTCACGAGCCATGTT